>NC_051289.1:4938695-5046195 GCF_015220745.1 Sebastes umbrosus
GACCAAGCCGTAGAAATGCTCCGACTGTGAGTCACATAACATTGTCTACAGAGAAAACAACTCTCTCAACTGTCTTGTGTCTCGAGAAATCTCTGAAAAATCTGACAGTCGAGTGCAACGTACAATCAATGCAACAGGCCTTTTTGACAGCCGACATTTTGACTTGTCATAATAGAAGAAGTAAGTCGTGACAGTGATATTTACACCTGTGCTTTTCCTACTGTCAGTGTCCTGCATGAAAAAAAGCCTATCAAGAAGAAGTGATTTTATCTAGAAAGTGTCTAATCCAATCCAAAGAGAGTGGGAAGGTGGTTCGTTCACCTACTTTCACCTGTACGATTTTTCCTCCACCATAACAGCAACATCTTCTTCCAGAAACAGCGTCATTTCATCAATTGAGGTGCCAGAAAAGAAGGGAAATCACAGAATATTGTTTTTGTAATTTGGTTGAATGAGCCCTTTGAGCCCTCTTTTCACTGACTAAACACCCCGCATCTTACTGTTTCCATCTCCGGTTTAATCTTCCACCAAAATCCCAATTCCACAATCACCACACTGTTTAACTCATACTGGATATTTATCGCTGCAGTACTACACTGTTTCCTGTATTCATGAGTAAAGCTGTTCCCAGTCGCACTAAATGATCATTCTTATACATATTAATGTTTACCAGTGGGATGTTAAGCTAACATATTGCAGTAATTTGAGTCAGTGCGATCATATAATGAAAGTATGATTAGAGCATTATTCAATTTAATCAAATCATTAAAGATTCATCGCCTGAGCTACATTAGTATGTGTGTGTGTGTGTGTTAGAGGAGAATCTACTCACCTTTCAGGCATTTCACACACACACATACACATTACATTACATTGCATTGCACACACAGTTCAGTAATAATGAAAGGAAAATATACAACAAGTATTGGAGATAAAATCAGATCTGGTTCATTTTGATTTGACTCATTGCAGCATCATCTCCTCTGTAGGTGGATGTATGCTCAGAGGGTATAGAGGCTGTAAAGCAGTGAACAGAGAGAGGACGGATACGGTTTCCTGTCCCAACTGAGACCTCTGCTGGTGACAAGTGTTATTGATGTTGGTCACATAGTGAGAAGCAACATTTTAAGCTCTACTCTCTACACTGGAGGCCATTGTATATTTATTTGGACTCTATCTGAAGTTACCTGAGAGTTTTTTTTTTATGAGGTGGGGGAAAACCTTTTTGTTGTTTTAACTCATGGCTGGACTTTAATCACCTGATTCTTGCTATGTTTTGCTTGGCTGAAGTGAAGATGAAACCTACTGACTTTGGTGATCATGTGACTTTTCCTTTAGTGCCACATTTTATTTTATTTTTTAGCAAAATGTCTCAATGACTATTGGATAGATTGCCATGAATGGGTACAGATTTCCCCCTGACATTTCATCTATGACCCACTGCAGGTCACATTTTTTATTTGTCATTAACCATTTACCAAACTACAGGCTACTTTGTGTTTAGTACTAATTATCAAATGTAAGCATGCAAATCCAGTAAACTAAGAACCATAGACTGTATGTAAGCAGTGGACGTAGTCACCGAGATGTCACCCATTGGTTTGTGGACTGCAGTTTTGAAGCCTCGAGTTCATCATTTTGGACGTCGCCATCTTGGTTTTTTGCAACCAGAAGCGAAACGAGAGGGTGGAGCTAAGTAAAACCAAATGCTGAGTAAGATATTTCAGGTGACCAAAATGTTACAATTATCTTTCATGAACTGAAAACACACTGTGAGAAAGTGTTAAAGTTGTAAGACGAAAACGTGGACAAGTCCCAGACCGGACAACGCCGTGGTAGCGACCTGTCAATCACAAGGTAGCCCCGCCCTAAAGCATCCCCTGCTTTATGGTCTATTTGACTCCAAATGGGACCATAATTTACTAAATGAACATCATGCTGTGTTGATGAAGACTTGAGACTAGCGATTGAGACCATAAACTCATGTTTACAATGTTTACTGAGGCTACTTTGAGCGATTGCTCAACATTTTGGGAAATATGTTTATTCCGGGTTAGTTAGATGTGAAGATTGATACCACTCTCGTGTTTGTACGCTAAATATGAAACTACCGCTAGAAGCTGCTTAGCTTAGCTTAGCTTAGCTTAGCACAAAGACTGGAAGCAGGGGGAAACAGCTAGCCTGGCTCTGTCCCAAGGTAACAAAAGCCACCTACCAGCACCTCTAAAGCTCCCTAATTAATTATCTATCTCATTTGTTTAATCCATACAATTGCCAACGTTTAAAGATGTTTGTTGCTTTACAGAGGGTTAGCATATGTACCGGGCTATTTCTTGACCAGGACCAGAAATAGTACAGCGGCAGCTGAGAAGATCGATAGGCTACAACACACTTAATAGTCCGACCTGTAGCTAATAGTTCTCTCCCATAGTGCACTGAATTCATTCTCGAAAATAAGGAACAAAGCAGTTCAATACGGTACACCTTTTTTAATTTCCAATTACGGGATGATTTCTTATTTTACGGGACGGTTGGCAACCCTAGACTGAGGAGAGAGCCAAAAGCAGAAATCAACAGTTACCAAACATCAATCCTCTCTGATCTACATTGTATTGTACTGGAATTCAAGCAATGTACATTTCACCTTTGACGCAGTAGGCCTATTAGTCATTTTGTGTTGACCAGAAATGGTCATAAAAAACTGTCGATGAGGAAGTGAAAAAGGGATTAGAGAATATATGAACCTTCATCGAACATAATGTTTTCACACCACTGAGGTGTCAGGGACATTATTAGACATTATTTACATAAATAATGTGAAAGAAATCCCCCATAGCGAAGAGCTACAGATGTTTAAATCTAAAAACCAGCAGCAGATTCCAGCTAAAAACATTTCGCTGATTGTGCAAGAGCATATGTTTCACAAACATTGAGAAAGCAAAAAGGGTTTTTCTGAACCAAGAAGATGTTGAGTCACTGTGACATCAATCCGCCATACACAGAGTGACACCACTATTATTTTGAAATTCTGGATATATTAAAGTGGATTTTTTTACAGTAGCTATTGCATCAACAGGCCATAATATCTACATCAAAACCAATGACTCACTCAGCAAAGACTTGACATGCTGCGTGCTCATATTTCTGGCTTTTAAAACTTGTACAGCTCAAATAGTTTAAATACAAAAGAACTGATGGTAATTTCAGAAGGATCAAAAACAAAGATTGTTTGTTTTAAGGACTCAGTCACGTTTGTTGACTGGCAAGGTTTGTTACCACCATATTTCACATTTTTGAGGCAAATATTGTACTTTTTACTGCATTTATGTACCAGCTTTAGTTACTTCAGATTATGGATACAAAATATAATCAACTAATAATTTAGCATGTATTAATCCAGATACAAAACATGTTTTTCTGAAATGGGCCATTCTGCTTCTTAAGTATATTTTGAGGCTTACACTTCTGTACTTTCACTTCTACTTTTGAACGTGGGACTTTTACTTGTAACAGGGTATTTTTACATATATTACTACAATTACATAAGTAAAATATCTCAATACCTCTTCCACCAATGGAAATCTTCTACTTTAAATGCTGATCAGTTATATTGTAATTCTTATTCACACCCAATAAAATAAATTGGCATTTCTTATGTTTATAGTGTATAAATACATTATATTCTACACACATCTTTTATGTTGGAAACCTGCTCGAGTGTTACAAAAAAAACAATTACTATAATTATTTTGTCTCTACCTCATGTTATTTTAATGAATTTGAGCTATAAATGGTCTCAAGGGTCCTTGTTTTCTCTGGCTGATGAAGAGACTGCACTGTAAAAACTCTAACTCGTATTTGTTGGCATGACAAAGCGTTTCAAGTTGTTAAGACTTTGAAATATACGTTATTAACATTTGAGTCAAACATATAAGTCAGTCCAGCAAATCAGACATTAAGTTGGCGTCAAAACCATTAAATGAGTTCATAATACTTCTATCTTTCAGTTGTGAACACAGACTGTAGGTTGTGAGTCAACACAAGGGGCGAAAGTTCAGATAACTCTCGTGTCTTTGTTGTGAATGGAGGGAAAGACAACTTTCAGAGTTGAAGTTTGAAGTACTCCGCCCCCCAGTCTGTCTGTCTACACCGGAGCTCCAGGCTGACTCCACACAGGTAAGATTAACTTATTTTTCGTTTGATATAGTTGAAATTGTGTCATATTTGTATTCAGAGTTATATGGTGTGATACATTAACAGATACGGTAGATATTACCATGACAACAGTTAACGTAAACACTAGTAACGTTAGCTTAGTTAAGGACAGCTAGCGACTGGCTGATGCTAGCGAGGCTTGTATGGACCAGAAGCTTTCAAACAGGGAGGACGTTGTTTCTGACTGGTTAGTCTGAATGGTATTAATGTGTTGTAACGTCACGGTAACGTGTTGTTACAGTATTACAGCTACAGGGGTAGTTAGCTGCGTCCACATGTCAACGGCTAAACTGCGCTAACCGTTAAGCTGTTAATGCTAACGGGACATTGTGGTGACTCTAGACGGTGTTGGTGAGTAACTGGTTGTAACGGTAGTGTTGCTGTTTCAACTAAAGTATACGTTAGTTAACTGAATGCTTCGTGTCTTAACTAGAAAGCCACTAGGAGAGTTTAGACCTCCTCAAGGACAAATGCCCGTCGCCCGTAGCGGCCACAGTCAAGTCCGTCCGTCCGTCTTCCGTCCCCCTCCGGTTAACACTATTAGCTCTCTCAGCACTATTGCCTCAGATGCACTGACACAACGGGCCGATGGTCGATCGACGGACAGTTTGGGGCCGTCGGTGAGCGTCCGTCGGCCTTGTTTTTACGGTGTGCCCCACAATTAGCTCTGTTAGCTCTATTAGCTCTGTTAGCACCGTTAGCCCGGCTAGCCACCGCCATTTCGGCTCTGCACCTCCATGTTTGCTTGTGAGGTCTGAGTGGAGGAGTGGAGGAGTGGAGAGCCATGTGCAGACTCTTTGCATAAGCTATTCTAAAAATGATAACTTCATAACTCCAAATGAATGGGACAGAATATTGTATTAAATTTGTCAAAATACTGTTAATTCCAGAGAGCAGTCTACTGTTTACAATTACATTAAATTGATATGTTTAAAACTTATTAAGAACCTGTTTGAGCGAAATTAACCACATCATTAATTATTCTACCACTGCCTGCTTTGCTAATTTCCAGCAAATTGTCACCTTTGTCTTTCAGATTGAAATGAATGCAGTCACAGAAACTTTTCTGGATTTTGCTGCTTTGGTCCATTGGTGGAATTATGGACAATGAGGTTTGAGTCAAAACACACTTTTTTCAATAAGACTGAGCAAAAAATGTGCTTCTCATGCTGTCCACAAAACACCAGCAGATGATGGCATGCCAATTTGATAACCAAAGTCTTTTCAAGCCAGTGTTACATGTGGAGAAAGTAACTGACATCAAAACACCTTCTTTGGATGATGTCCTTTTGCATTTTAGGTCTTTCAAGCTTGTGGAGAACATCTATGCAGACACTGAGATTTTCGATCCTGAGGCTCTCAACAACCATCATCCATTGACTGCATACACAGTGGGAGGGAAGATACTGGTGACCCCAAAAGTGTGCCTGCTGCATTGAAGGGACGCAGAATGGTGAGTATACTGATTGCTCTTCATAGATTGAGTCTGTTGCTTCTGCTCTCGTCAATAGGCACCCCTGTCTTCAAGAACCGGGCAGTGTAATGGGGTATGATGGATGGAAAATGAGCATAAAATACAAACTTGGTAATTACAGGTCCAAGCTACGTAACGCAGGCTGCATTGAGGTCAGCATTAACCGGAGAAGAAGCGGTGAAGATGATGGTGCAGGTCCTTCTTTGAAGAGAGCAAAGCGAGGGGAGATTAACTATGTTCCTGACCACCCAGATACCCATACTGATGACTCGCTGGAGGAGGAAAGACTAGCTCTGGTTGAGGAGTTAAAGAAGAGGAATAAGAATGTTGCACTCATAAAGCAACAGATGGAGGTGACATTCTCCCTGAGGCGCAAGGAGATTGTGGAGCTAGTGCCTATGGTGTCAGAGGTTCAGGAGCGGTGGCCTGCTCTGTTTTACGAGGCAGAGGTAAGCAGCTGAGCAAATAATATATTATGTTGTGTTTCAGATTTAGTCTTTGCAAAATAAGAATCTGAAGTTGTTTACTTCCGTTAACCCTCATCCTACCAACTGGGGTACTGGCAGACCCCAAAGGTATACTTTTTGTCATATCTCACATGCTTTGTTCTATCATTTAAATTGTTCATCACTTTGTCAATCAATTTGTTCCTTATGACTTCATATCATTGTTTTCTGTTTTAATTAGTGATTTTTAAAAATACCAATGTATTGGGGTCCTGGAGGTCCCACCAAAAGCACCCAATTGCAGCCTATGCAGTTAAAATAGGTAAAATATAATAGATAAATCAAATGTTTGCCATGGGTCCTAATTTATTATTAGTGTAATTAATGTCATCCTTCAGATGACATTAATTACACACAATAATGTTTTGAGATGGCATAAGTTAACATGCTGCTATGATGGTTGTTTCTTACAGTAGATTATTCTTGTGGTCCCCAGGATGAGGGTTAATAAAATACATATTTTAACATGAGGATGATGTTGAAATTGTATTGACTTTGTATTTGACATTTACGTTTGCTGTTCTGTTCTTCAACAGATCAGGGAAGAGTTTCTTCGGATCACCAACAAGGACCTAATAGACAACTTCGGAGCAGCCATTAATCAGCACACTCCTAAGCTCCTTAAACTCTATCGGGCTAGGCGGACAGCTTTCCCGCCTGAGATGGATCAACTCCTTAACAGACTGGATGAAGAGGTGAATTTTTAGACTTAATAATCTCATTATTCTTGACATTATGGAAATAAATGTATAAAAAGGATTTTTTTTTTTTTTTATAAAGCTGCACTAATCAATATTTTTAAATAAACAATGGGTCAAATTTAAGGTGTTGCTCATAGTGACAAACCATCAGAATAACCCCACTGTACACTACCTAAGGGACAGACAAAGATAGCGACAAGGTGGTGAAGAAAGTGGAACACCTAACAGCTAAAAAGCCAGCTATTTGTATCAGTTAAAAGGAGTAAATCTTAGACTTTCATTCAACAGGTATTTGCTGGATGTGGAAGAGGACAGCTGTTTGCCACATAATCAACCTTATAAGGCCATAATATATCAAGTGTGTGATTGTTTCAGTCTGTTGAGTCCTGCACCTAAGTGGGCAAAATAAATAAAAAAATAAATGCAGCTTTAACACAAACTGTGAAGCATGTTTCCATGTTTGTTCTTAGCTTTCTTCATGTTAGTTACATCTTGGTGTAATTTTTCTTCCAACCCTTTATGTTTCAGACATCTGACATCACAGTACATCGACACACTGCAGCCTTGAAGGGCCTCCCCTTGTATCTCCGTGACAGTCATGAGAAGCTGTTCAGGAACTGTCTGGTGAGTGGTTATTAGTAGAAAAAGTAAATATTTATTATTATTCTGTTATTAAAAATAGACTCTCTTTGACTTCAACCTTTGCCTCTCTGCCATTTTGTCCCATTCTAGTCTATCCATCCCAGTGTTCTCCTTGTTTTCTTTATCTGTCCCAATGCCCACAGCGTCTTCAAGAGTTGTACTTTGCTGGCTATTACTTGATGTAATTTCTTTCATGTATATGGGGGTTAATTTTTTGGTTGCGGGGTATGAGATGGAAATATTTAACCCTAAGATGATTCCTTAGGTTGTCTAGTTTTATATGAGACAGTATCTTCACTCATTTTCTGTCTGTCACAAGGCCACTGACCCAGAAGAGGAGCAGACGAAGGGCCTCATCGTGGGTATCCTCACTGTGTTGGAGGATGATGACAGTTCAGCTCCTGCAACAGTCATTAATGTTGCTGTTGTTGTAGAAGAAGACATCGTCCTCCAGGATCTCCCTGACCTGCCAACGGCTTTTGCTTACCTCTTTGGGCTGATCTACGCTTTAAACCTCCAGTACCCAAAAGAACTGAGGTACACATTCGAAACCATTCAGAAAGTTTTCATGGAACTTGGAACTGATCTCTCTGCAAGGGTCCGATCCTTCAAAAACAAACTCCTTCAGTGAATCCACCGAGTTAGCTGATAATGTTGGGTCTGGGACAGTTTTGAATTGCAGAGGTTCCTGTTGCCCCTTGTAGAATGATGTAAATCTCCGTTGCCTGAGATGGATCCCCCTCTACCTCTTCTGCTTTTAAGTTAACTCTCTCCACCTCTCCTCTCCCTTTTCCTGTTTCTCCATTTCTCTTGCCATCTTCTTTCCTCTCTCAATCGGTCACCTTAACTTGTCTAACTTTCTTACTTAATTTGCATATTCTCCCGTTCTCACTCAAATTCTGACCTCTAAAACTCTCCCCTTCTGTCCAGCCAACACGATAACTGTCTCTCTGCAACTCGCAAACTCTTATCTACCTCTAACTCCTCTTCTATGTCTCCCTACCTGCCCATCTCTTGCGCTCCAGCGTGCCTGAATGCTTTTATCCTATACATTTATCCTGCACCTTACTGGATATTGTTAACCACGTTACTTATGTTAAGATTGAATAGTGTGTAAATTGATGACACACACAATTGGGCTACCTTGGTATTTTATTGTTAAACAGTTTTATTAGATTGACAGTTCTGGATCACAATTGTTCTGTTTGGAGTTCCATTTCAACCCATGAGCTACTTCTTGTGGTAACTCTGAATCTTCTTATGTTTTGTATTTTATCATGGTTTATTACACGGCGTTGTTGAATACTCGATTCTGATTGGTCAATCACGGCATTCTGCGGTCTGTTATTTCTTTATAGCAGACCGTTGCTATGGGCGCAGCTCTTATGTTAGACTCTGACAGTCCGTTTTGTGTCAAATTATTGATTTCTTCAGTAAGTAACTGTGTAATAAGCGGGATAATGTACAGCTAGTGGGTCATTGTTGTGAAAGAATCCCCTTCAGTGTGATGCCGCTCAACGTTCCTTTCACAACAATGACCGGCTCGCTGTACATTATCCCTTATGTAGACGAGTGTACTGTTTTTAGTAGTCTCACTGTCGAAGTGCTGACTTTTCCCTTTTAACTTTATCTTGCTAAGCTCACAACTGCTACCTCATTGTATTATGGTGTTCAATATGTGATTCATACTAGTATATAATGTTAAAACACAACTTAAGTGCTTCATGTTATTTAAGTGCTAAGACTGGAACAGTTGTGGGTCTCAGCAGTTACTTGGCCTTGTTCTAAAGGATTGGATAGGCTGTGTTTTAATGATTAAAAAAAGAAGTTTTGAAGGTAGATGTTGCATCTGTAATTATTTATAATTTGATGGGTAGTTATTGGTCCTAATTTATATATTTGACTTACCTTAACTGTTGCAGTGCACAATTTGAAGTTACTCTAACCTATTCCACTAAATTAACTCAACTGAAATTAAGTGGGTACTATGTACAGGTTTAAGTTACTGCAACTTGAGTTGAGTTAACAGAAGTAAGGATTCAAAGTTGTTACAATATGAAATTATAAGTTACTGCAACTTGAGTTGAGTTAACAGAAGTAAGGATTCAAAGTTGTTACAATATGAAATTATAAGTTACTGCAACTTGAGTTGAGTTGACGGAAATAAGGATTCAAAGTTGTTACAATATGAAATTATAAGTTACTGTAACTTGAGTTAACAGAAATGAGAATTGAAAGTTGAGCAAACTCAAAAGCAAAACTTAAAATGTTATGTTTAATTGCCCAACTTAAAATTCTGCTGAAGTTTGTTACCTTAAAATTTTGAGTTCTGCTAGCTTTTTTTTTTTTACAGTGTGTATCTACCAGGCAGCGGAGAAGAGGAAGTGTTGGTTGTCTGTTGGACACTTTCACACTTGTTTAGTCATTAGATGACTTTTTGGAGGAAGTGAATGAAACCACAGGTCCCTGTATGGCACATAAAAAAAGAAGTAAAACAGGGAGGATAGCTTACTAATTAAAGGAAATGAACATTAACATGTTAGACGTGTTAGAGGTCTTTAAAATGTCTCTCAGAAATGTATTAACGTGTGTTTACATCCATAATATATTATCCAAATCTACATGATGGTGAATTCAACATCCTGAAAAAAAGATATAAATCTTGCTCAAAACAAATATATTCCCGAATTTCTTATTTTCAATAAAAGCTGAGAGGCATGAATATACAGTTAATTTTAAATTTATGTTGCCGCTGTTAACAAAAAAAAAAAACTGTCGGCCCTGCCTTCTACTCTCACTTCCTCACTTGAGCCGCACAAAAGATGTCAGACGACTGTCAGAGGAGAAGTTGCTCATGTACACCCTCTATTTCATGGTAAGACAAATCATTTCCCCTCTTCTGATCCGAGAGGAACATTTTGTTTGAACAAAGGAAGATAATTAAATTACAAGATCCTGCGGATGCGACATCAGTGATTAATCAGCTCTTCTTTGGGTGACACAGTGAGTATCAGAAACCATTATTGAGTCTTGATCATTATGATAAAATGAGCTCAGATGTTCAGATGACATACTGCACCTATACGTGATGATCATTTATGATAGTGTTCTAATTTAGAGTATTTTTTCTTTGTTACTGTCCTTGATGGTCTTTATTTGTTTGTTTTATTGGATTTTCAGGATCACCTTCTGCAGTTTTATGTTGCAATTCCTTCTTGTAACGAAGATTTAAAAAATGGCTCTTGGAGTGAAGGAAGACAAAACAATGTCAAGAGGAGGATCCGAATGTTTGAAACTCATTTTTCTTTTGCTGATTATCAGCGGTTTTGTTGTCCCAGTCACAGGATTTTATCTGAAGTCTTGCTATATCAGTTACGACAACACCTTATGTCCCAAGAGAAACCTTTCAGCAGTTCCTCCAGATATTCCCTCGAAGACGAAATTCTTAGACTTGACTGAGAACAAAATAAAAAAATACAAGTATCAGATTTCAAAATTTTACCAGTTTTGACGCAGCTAGACCTGAAACGCAACTACATTTCGGACATATACACAGGCGGCTTTGCCAATCTGATTGCCCTCAAGACATTAAATCTAAATAATAATAGACTTGTTAAACTTGTTGATGATGTTTTTGAGGGTTTGAGCAACCTCACGCAGCTCATGATTAATAATAATCGCATCAAAGTGGTGGCACCCACCGCTTTCAAGTCCTTGAAAAGCTTGACGTTTTTAGACATCTCCGGCAACAAACTGCACCACATCACAAATGTTCATTTAATAATACAGCATCTGCCGAATCTACTCAAGCTGTCGGTCGCAAAGAACGCTATAACTACTTTTCAGTCGCATGAACTGACCAACAGCTCGCTGAAACTCACCGCCCTTGATTTGTCTCAAAATCCCATTGCAGTCTTTAGGATCACTGCAGATGTTTTCCCAAATCTCACCTGGTTAATCATCGGCGTCCCTCCGGCAAAGCAACCGATGAAATGGGACATTCGTAACAAAACTTTTGTTAGTCGAGTGTCTACTCTTGATATTAGTGGGATGAAAATGGCTTCCGATGGCATGAAAGCATTAGGAGAGAACTTCAACTCCTCACTGACTTCTCTGAGGATGAATGGAATGAAACATACACGCCTTACAGCACTAATCAACATGTCCTGCACCATCCCAACAATGTCCTCACTCCAACTAAGACGTAACAATATACCTTATATCAATTCCAATTTTTTTCCAGTTGTGCGTTAACATAACAGAGTTAGATTTAGCAGATAATACAATTCAAAATATCAGCGACGGGGCCTTCAGAGCTCTTCAAGGTTTAAGGATCTTGAGTCTGACGAAAAACAAACTTCCGTCCGTTCCAGCCGCCATGAGGAATCTACCAACTCTTAAAGAGCTGGATCTCAGCAAGAATGATATCAAAACACTCGGATGTGACGATTTTGCCAATCTGACAGGGCTCAGACATCTCAGCCTTCATGAGAATTCACTCTCAGCTCTACAAGAGTGTGTTTTCAAGGATTTAATAGGACTGCAAGTTTTAAAGCTACAGAGCAACGGCATCTCCAATTTGGGTGGTGCTTTTAAAAAATACTTGCCAAATCTTAAACAACTGCGTTTGAGTGGAAATAAACTCACCGCAATAAAGACTGGGGAATTTACAGGTTTGCAGTCTCTCCAGAACTTGACATTAAATCTGAATCAAATAAATAGTCTTGAAAATGGGTCTTTTAAGGGGTTGACGAATCTTACCGAAATGCAGGTGCAAGAGAATAAAATCCGAGAAAAAGAAATAAACAAAGGTGCTTTCAATCATCTGTTCAATTTAAAACATTTGGATTTGAGGGAAAATAGCATTAAATACACCGAGAGTACAGC
This sequence comes from Sebastes umbrosus, assembly GCF_015220745.1. Classification (NCBI taxonomy): domain Eukaryota; kingdom Metazoa; phylum Chordata; class Actinopteri; order Perciformes; family Sebastidae; genus Sebastes; species Sebastes umbrosus. The sequence continues at coordinate 4,951,121 of NC_051289.1, forward strand.
TTTGTCTCATCCGCCATTTTCTAAGCTGTCCCGTCTAGAGAAATTGGTTATTTTAGGAAATAGCCGCAGGAAGAAGTCCATGCTGCCCAGCAACTTCCTTCAAGGTTTGACTAATCTTTTGACATTCAATGCCAGGAATACTCAACTTCTATCTTTGCACAAAGACATGTTTACTTACACGCCTCGACTGCAATCACTTGACATTAGCACAAATGACTTCCGGGATCTCTCTCCGGATTTGTTTCACCCAATTCAAAACCTTACAAGCCTCTACATATCTGCAATACGTCTTCCGTCTCTAGATTTCCTTATAGATGCCAACCTTACCAAGCTGGAGTTCCTGCAGGCAAGAAAGAATCAATATTCAGTTTTCAGGGAGGAAGTAATTGCGTCCCTTCCGGCTCTCGTTTACCTCGATATTGAATTCAATAGTTTCACCTGTGACTGCGATAACGCCTGGTTCCGCCATTGGGTAGTAAAAAACAAGCAAACACAAGTTGTTGACGCCTACAACTTTTTGTGCAACTATCCTCCAGACCTTAAAGATATGAGACTGTTGGACCTAGATGTCCGGTCCTGCACAGTGGACATTGAGTTCTTCTACTTTGTCTCCACCACATGTGTGATCCTCCTGTTTATGGCAGTGTCCTTTACCTACCATTTCCTGAGGTGGCAGCTGGTCTACGCCTACTACCTCTTTCTGGCTTTGCTCTTTGACACAAAGCATAAAAACAAGCAAGCTCCCAATCAGTATGACGCCTTTGTCTCCTACAACACCCATGATGAGCCATGGGTCATCGAAGAGCTGTTGCCAAAACTGGAAGAAGAGCAGGGCTGGAAGTTGTGTCTGCACCATCGAGACTTCGAGCCAGGTGAGACTGCCCTTTGCACCTGGCATTAAAGCTTGGCTTTTGGGATGGCAATGTCTGTCGTCAGCTGGTTGGTTGGTCCAGAATCAACGGCAGTGTTCAAGTTCAGGTTCAGTTTCAGGTGGCTGGAGAGCGAGGGCACGAAGCAACACTAATAATCTGACTGACTGGGGTAAAGGGGCTGGTATATGTACTGACAGGGTGATTGGGAAATGAGACACAAGTGATCAGGTGGATGTGGGAGTCAGGTGACAAGGATGAGGAAAGTCCAAGAGCATCTGGTGACCCGGTGGAGAGCTGTGATACTGATATAATACCCCTAAATTTAAAATATCTGCAGTGCAGATTATGGTTGTTTTTAGTCCACTGGCAGTAAAAAAAAAGAAAGTTATATTTTCCTCCTTTAGGTTCCATACACAATTTTCAAGCAAAGCCTTCTGATTTCAGTGTGTACACCTGGCAAAACCGTAATCTGGCAATCTATTGTGCTTTAACAGCTGTTTTGTACTTTCATCTATACTCCAGAGGGTGTCACCATAGTACTTTTACTGCACCATCAGAGGAACTAATGGAGATAATAGTGACCCTTTTCCTTCACTTTTTTCCTCTTCTCTTCCTCAGGTAAACCCATCATAGACAACATCACAGATGCCATCTATGGAAGCAGGAAGACCATCTGTGTGATCAGTCACAGATACCTTGAGAGTGAGTGGTGCTCCAGAGAGATCCAGGTGGCCAGGTAACGTGTCAGCTGACTTTAAACTTCTCTGAGCCGAGACCCATGGCAGTGTAAACCTCATTAACTCCGTTTGTGTGATTAATTCGTCACTGGCTATGCTTAATGTATATTAGTGGGGTCTTTAGTTATGCTATTTAGATGAATTGTTGCACATGTTTAATCTCAGTTTATATTCAAATGTAGCACAAATTCAACCGAATTTCTAGTAAATCTGCAAAAGAAAATACAAACTGTGACAGAAATGTCTGGAGACTGGGATCACACCAGCTGACACTAAATCGGGACATGGCCACTTCCTGCCCCCCTTACTTCCAGTACTCTTGCTCAGACCACACCCATCTTCAAACTCAACCTTCATTTTGCTCTCAACAACACATCTGTAAAGGTTTGCGACTGCATCTTGCTTAGTTGTGACAATTCGCAGGGATAAAATGCATCAACAGAGAAGAAAATATAAATATAAACACCTAGCAAAGTACTGAAAACCACCTCTGTGGTAGTCACCGCTACAGTCGGTGCCTCCAGGACCACATTTTGTCATGATGACTCACCCACACAGACTCATAACAATACCAGCCAAATGCTGTCGTGCTGGTTATTAATAAATGTTTCCATTCACAACTGTTAGGTGAATATTAGGATGTTGGTTCATCCAGATTAACAGTTGTTGGCGGTAATTTTCCAGTTGCGTGTCATTAAACCGTTGCAGAGGAAGAGAGCGCAACCAGATGTTGTAATTAAAAGAAATATGACATTTCTGATGCCATTTTTAGTCTCTTCAGCAAAAGCTTCAAGTACATCTTGATTTCGCTCAGTCTGTTTCCATTGCACTTTGTCGCTTTTTCTTCCTATTGATAGGCCTCAGACAGATGTTAAAACTTTCTGAAATATTTCAGTTTTTTTTCAAATCTCTGGTGTTTCCGCACAAGGGTTTCTAAGTTTTTGCAGATACTGAACCAAAGTTATGTTATCTTGCGAAGTGTAACTTGTTAAACTACCCATTTATGTTTCTGTAAACTTAAAATTATCTCGAGAACCATGTTGTTACTGTCATCATGAACACTTCCATAATGCTAATACAAGTCTGAAACTTTTGAGAACTAAAGGAAGAAGCAAAAATGATTTGTGATAACTTTTAAAAAAGAATGTTTATTGAATGTTTTGTTCTCATTTGTTGACATTTTAGAGACAAAACATTTAGTTGATATATACAAAGAAATAGGTCCTCTTCCTCATCCCTCGGTCTTCTTCTTCTGCGTAGCTTCCGTCTGTTCGATGAGCAGAAGGACGTGCTGATCCTGGTGTTCCTGGAGGAGATTCCCGCCACTCAGCTGTCTCCTTACTACCGCATGAGGAAGCTGCTGAAGAGACGGACCTACCTGAGCTGGCCTCGAGCCGGGGAGCACCCCGAGCTGTTCTGGGAGAAACTCCGCCAGGCTCTGAAGACCAAAGAAACTCTAGGCGATGACAGGTTCCTCCTCACTGTTTAGGACAGACCGTGATGGAACGGAAATACCTCATTCCTCTCTGTGTACAAGATGTATGAGGTTTACAGCCAGTTGGAGTCTTCTTCGAATTTGTTGGTTTGTTTTACCACAAAATTGCCATAAAGTCTGATGGAGGTTGTTGGCATTACATTTTAATACCAACTAGATCCACTACTCTTACTCATCTAACTGAAATGGAAAATGAGGAGTCACAACTTGAACAGTTTCCAACCAAACTGGAAGACCAAGTTATGACTAAGTACAAGTGAATTTGTTTTTCCCTAATGAGCCTCTCTAATGGTACAATGAACTGATAATGACAGATTATATTGTAGATATTATGTAGAATAGAATAAGATACTGTGGTCTGACAAAAAAAAGAAAAGACTAAATGGTGTAAATAAATAAAAGGATTGACAACAGATTGGACCAGTCTAAAAGACTTTAGACAAATAAAACATCTGTATCTGGGTTCCTAATGGCTCGTTGAGTTTCAGTTTGACATGTGTGCAGACGGTTTCCAGTGCAACAGGGTAGAAAACACATTTCCACAATGTCATAATAACTTGTACTTTATACAGTATATGGATATTTTCAGTATTTAGAATTGAAGCAACTGGCTGAAAACCAGTAAATGACGTTGCTTGGAAACCCGTCTAAAGGACTGTGTAAAAATGTATAATCTGAAATGCTTAATGTTGATTATGGACAAAGAAATCATACAGTTTATTATTGTGTTAACATTTGATTCTTTTTTTTATTTTATCTTAAAAGCAGGGTGCACAACTGCGTTCATTTTAAGCTTTTTCTTATATTACCGTATAAATGTTATATTTGTATACAATTTCATAACATTATTCATTATTAGCCCGACAATTGTCTTCTCTTTTGGGTAAAAACATTGTGACAAATGCCTAATATCAAATACAAACGCACATTTTTCAACTCTAACCTCTTGTCTTAGTAATATTACTGCTGTTATATTACGTCTACTGCATATTTCAAAGCTCATCTTGATTTTATCCACTCTAATTGAAATTCTGACACAGTAAAGTAAGATGAAATCTGCAATGTACAGCTGATATGATGTATAATTGTGTGCTATATATATATATATATATATATTACTTGTTTTACATGAATGTAATTAAATTCTCAAATAATTTTTTTTATATTCTAACTGAAAAAGTTGCATTGAAGGTATGAAATGTGTGGACATGGTGAATGTAATGATAGACAGACACATGTATTATCAAGCACTTCTGTTTTAATAAATCCTTCGACAATATAAATTACAATCAAAACTTCCCACTTTCATACACCATTTCTCTGAAATGTCATCAACACTGCATCATCAACAAAAGATTTACAAATATACTTCTCGAAAAACAATGTTCTCATAATTCTTTGTTGATGCTTTGTCGCTAGTGTACAGTTTACTATGTATTCAGAATACTACACTTCCCTGTTTATAAAACAGAACAAATATACCAAAATATAATATAATAATTTCACAAAAATCCCATGTCAGTCCCTATCAGGGTTCTTGGGTGCTTCTTGGGGAGTCATGTACTGCAGATATTAGAGCTTATGCTGATTTGGTGGTTTCCCTGGCGATGATCTGACTGCTCATCCTCCTCCTGTCACTACAAAGAACAATGGAAACACAACATTAATTTCGGTTCAGTATTTGGTTATATAAAAATGATTTACAGAAAAACAACATTAAGCACGCTAGAGAGACAGGAGTGTACTCACTCGATGCACTGCATCCCTCTCTGAGTCCACTTGGTCAAAGGGTCGGCACACACGAACCTGCCTGGGAGGTGGAATCTGTGGGAAAACAGGAAGTGAAGAAATGATCAAACATGAGACACTTCATTACATTCCAGAAACAGTTTCCCTCCCTGTGGTCTCATTCCAGTTTGTTTATTAACCCCACGAGGTCTCGAGTAGATATTTAACAGTAATAGAGTCCAAAGTAGCGGCTCTCAGAAAGTTCTTCATTTTTGATTTTGGGTCATACTTTAACCGCCGAGGAAACACAAGCAAGGGAGTGCTGTGCAGTTTAGATACACAAATTGAATATTTGGGTTTTTTTAACTATTATCGGACAAAACAAGACATTTGATCACGTCACCTTGTGCTCTAGAATAATGCGATTTGCATTTTTTAATGTTGCAATCGAGAAAATAGTCTGCAGATTAATCGATAATGACAACAATTGTTAACTATTGCACATTTTATGTAATGCTCAACTGGCCTCTCCATTGTCTATAAAGTAAAATGTTTTGGAATATCTACGTGAGATTGTTTCTACCTGTTCATCATTATTGAATTTGCAGAACTGTAGTCTGGCATGAGATCAAGTCGTTTACTCACATGACGGCGTTGATGTCGCAGGAAGTGTTGATGGTCTGGATGGTATAGCCCATCAGCCGTTGGCATTTGAACCGACGGTTGGTGTACCTCATGCAGCAGCTTGCTGCAAAGACACAAAAAAAATACAGCATAAACAACATTTTCATTTTGATTCAACATGTAAACAAAATAGATTTTTTAATACTATAAGTTAATTTTGCTGCTTTTTAATCCTGATTTATCCCTGAAACAAAAAACATGAATTCTACTAATGGACTGTTTGTTAGAGCTTTAAGAATTACAGATACTTCATGTACTACATTAATATAAAGCTTTCCCTTTCCTTTATTCTTTCCTAAATGCATCTACTACTATACTATACTGCAGTAGCTGAAGGACTCACCTGACTGTGTGCTGCCGATGAACATGGTGAGGATGATGAGGGAGCACAAAGCTGCCAGGAGACAAATTCTGCTGCTTGCCATGGTTTCTTATAGTTGGAGTGCTGCTGGCTCTGCCGGTCTTAGCGTGCTGCTGCAGTAGTTTACAGTGAGCGGTGTAACGTGCCTGAAGGGATTCAGTGAGAGTGTGACAGACTGCACAGCGCTCACTCCTTAAGTAGGCCGTCTCTGGGATTTTCCCATGTTTGACAAGATTGTGTCATGCCATGTGCGATTGTTAAGAATGTGGAAAGGAGCCAGGAAATGGAGAAAGGTAATCTACCCCCGCTGGCTCTATAACCTCCATGTGGGACTAGAAGTGTGTATTAGAAAATGTACATTTACAGCCCGTGCATACAAGTTATAAATATACAACCTTCTTCCTCAGTGTAACTTCACTAGAATTAACCAAAAAATTAAGACAAAACTCACACAATTAAACAGAAATTACCATAAATAATAAATACAAGTGCAACAAGTGTTATTAAACTACATAAATTAAAAAGGATGCTACATTAACAGCAGAATAAAGCACCACCAAGGCAGAGATGTAAAGACGAAATAAACTCGAGCAGCTTCACACCATAAACACAAGATAAAATACTGAAGTATAAGTGAAATTACTGATTCTTAAAAACACTCCCAAAAAAGTATGTGATAAGACAACTTTTTTACAGTAACAAGAGATTAAAGGACAGTAAATATTGGACTAATGCTTATGTTTGCTCCATGTTTGCTGGATGTGGTAGCAATAAACTGTTAGCTAACGTGTTTTAATGGCCAAAGTCAACTAATGCAGGTTTAAAGGTCTTATTGATAACAAATATCTTTTTTAAAAATAATACATCCACAGAGCCTTTAGAAAGGTGCTCAATAAAAGTATGACTTTTACTGAAAAAAAAATATTATGATTGTGAAGGAATCATTTAAAAAATGTTGGCGGGTCCAAAACTAATGTTTTGTTTATCTCTGTGGAAGATATCTGACGTTTGGCTTGTGAGCCAATAGTAAAACGACGTTGGTATCACGTGGTGTCGCTAGGTCGTCAGTTAGTGTGGAAAAAAAGGAAAAATGGCTGAGATTGACAGGAAGTGTCTGGCAACGACTTGTTGTGAAGTAAATGCAATGGAAACGGGGGAGGGAGAATGCGACATCTAGTGGCTGAATGTTATCAATGTTATCAATAGCACCTTTAAAAGTTTGTATTTCATGTTTTCTAAGGACTGAATACATTGTTCAGGATTGGAATATGTTGTAAATTGTGAGAAAATATTGCTGCTCTTCACTTTGGTTAATGATGACTGTCACAAAACGTCATTCAAAAGTGTGTTGCAGCCATAAAGTTGAGCTCTCAGCAAGAGAACAATTTGATCTCTTTACTTCCCCTTACAAGTCATTCAGTAACCGCCTCCCTTGCAGCAACGAAAAAGGAATTTCATCATTGTGTGCGTGCGTGCGTGCGTGCGTGTGTGTGTGTGTGTGTGTGCGTGTGTGCGCGTGTGTGTGTGTGTGTGTGTGTGTGTGTGTGTACTACTATGTGTATTTTCTTTCCAAGACAGAAGAGAGACACACAATGGTATCTGAGAATCAAATCACCTTAACATGACTGTAGTAACAACTTTTGTGTGAAACACAATGGAGTGAAGGACTGTCAAAGTTTCCTTTCCACCTGTGACGGTATGAGAAGTGATAAGTTTGTTTAAAAAGTAAGGAAGTGGAGCATGTTGTTTAGATAGTGACGCCTGCGTAAGAGTTCAGAAAGACAAACAGAGGCCTTTTGCTGAGAAAAAAGTCCCTTGAATCACTCATTAGAAAGGATTGGGACACATGGATTACAACCAAATTGATTTTGTGGGATATACACAAATCACAGTGCATTGCTTTTCGTAGGTATAGCTACGAATAATAATAATAATAATATATTGGATTTATATAGCGCTTTATATTAATCTCAAAGACGCTTTAACATAGTCGGGGGGAAAACGGTGTGAGACAGACAGACAGGAGACGAACGACAAAAAGCGACATACACAGGCACAATCACATACATGCACATGGACTGATGGGTAGGGGGGGGGGGGCTACGGGTAAGTAGATGAGAAAAAATGTGTTTTGAGGCGGGACTGGAATGTGGTGAGGGAATCGGAGTCTCTGATGAGATTGGGGAGTGAGTTCCAGAGCTTGGGAGCTGCCCTGGAGAATGCTCTACGAACAGTGTATGAAACCAGCCTTAACTCATTAGGAAAATGTTTACTGAAATAATAAATCAAGTAAGAAGTGAGGTCATTTTCTCAGTGACTTCTATACAGTCAGACTTCTTTTTGCAACCAGAGGAGTCGCCCCCTGCTGGATATTAGAAAGAATGCAGGTTTAAGGCACTTTCGCATTGGCTTCACTTTTCAGACCCGGAGGTTGCCCTTTGGTTTAAACCTAACCAAACCATAACCAGTACATTTTGCATTTAAAGAACTCTATGTCATTTTTAAACATTTACTGAATTTCTAGTTATCCAGAAACTTTTTTTTAACTCGTCATCTTTGAGTATCTTGAAAAGTATTATTATTATTTTTACTGGGAAGCTGGCTCTAACCATATGTTGAATTAGAAATGCATTGAAGTAAAATCTGTAACTTAAATGTCTAAAAATCATCAACTTTTCAAGCAAATTAGGCCCAAATGTAGTACTTTTGCCATGCAACTCCTTGAATGCTTAACAAGGCTGGATTACGATCGGGGCAAAGTGGGCAACTGCATTGGGGGTCCTGAAGGCTCCAAGAGTGTGGCTACTAGTTTGTGGTAATTTGCTTAGCTGCACATTTGATGGTTAACACTGTTTACACCTCAAAAGCTCATTATAAACTTAAATAATGCAGCACTTGTATTATTAGTCTCAAATCCTTTATTGTTTCAGTATTAATGTGCTTGTATGGTGGATTAAAAAAAATAAAATAATGTGTAAACATTTACAACTTCTTGGGTTGATGGTTGAGCCCTGATGTTAATTGAGGAGGAGCTGTTAAGCTCTGTACTCAGGAACAATTAGCACGCATTGCGTGTCATCACAGGGCAGGTGCCTTTACATTATTGACATACCAAATGTAATTGCACATAATGGTTTTACAGCAGGAACACAGGCTTTGATAGTTTGCTTCATAGACAGGTGAGTAACTTTAATGACGTTGATGTGGACTTCAGCCTTTTAAAAAAATATCTCTCCCTTTCATCTGAGTTCACTCTGAGACTTCTACTGTATTGCTCACACTTGTTTGTTTTACCATGTGTGCTTATAGACCGCTTTGATGGAATTGCATTGCCACGCAACAGCTTGGGTCCATGTTAACTTCCTGTCAATTTTACATTAATAAAAAATGTTAGTCAAATCTTCTTACCAAACATTAGGAACAAGGTAAATACATCTCGATATGTATTCATATACATGCAGTACAATACTGTCTCACATAGATTGACCTCTCAAAAGACCAACTATGTTACAAATCGATGGATTCCTTTACTATATGTCAAAAAGTGTGGTTGATGCTTAAATATCCAACAATGGTCCATGAGTATTAACTCTTTGAGATTGTTTTACCACATGTTGGGTTAAGATCTACAGTAGTCCTACTCTTTATATATAGCCCTACAGTAGTTTTAGCTTTGTGTGCACGAAACTCGGTGTATTTTTCATAACATTTCGCAGTTATACCGAGGAAAATTATTTTGAATAATCAAATCCTTATGAAAATCAACCCCCAAAATAAATGAAGCATTTAAATATATTTCCAAAGCTTCCGTTAACCTGGAGGCATTTATATTCTATTCCTGCTACAGACTCAATCAGAGTGAATAGGAAATAAAACATGTACAAACTCCAATGGACTTGGACTTATATGACGTACTTATATGACGTGTTTTCATGTGAACTGTTCTTGCATAAGCGTTTGCAATCTATTTTTATACCTAAGCCTTTGAAGAGCTAAAAATAGCAAAGGTGCTTAAAATAGTAACAGCCTGTGAAAGTGGGACTGCCCAGGAACGTGTTTACAATGCTGAAGTGTTAGCTGCTATTTCCTTGTTTCCGTCATAGATTACAGTGCTGTAGAGGAACAGGTGTAAAACATGCTAACAGTTCACTTCGTGGCTCCAAGTTTTCAATGAGTTTACGTCATTTGAGGCTTTTATGATTTGAAGAATCTAACAACTTCCTTATAACAAGTCTATTTATATTCATTCCTGACAGGATCACACTTTGCAACCTCAAGGTTCATCAAACAGTGAATGTAAGCTTATCTTTTGTTGTGGTGTAATGGCAATGAATGTAATCAGCCGTGGAAGTTTGCACAATCAGTGTGACACTGTGGGCTGCTCCTGTACTGTAGGTCATATTACACAAAAGATAAAAAATAAAAACACTTCATGCTAAATTTAGCTTTAAAAGAAGAGTAAAGTAATCCATTGAAGCTGCACTAATGTTGTAATGGAAAAGAAATCTTTAAAACCCTTAGCTGTATAGAGGTTTTAAGCCATTTTAGCACATTTATTTTGGTTTCAGCTCTCATCAACTTTGTTTGTAGCAGCAGAAAAATGAACCGACTTACAATACCTGCCTGGTACCAAATGGTCAACCCATTCTCACAGGAAGGCGTATAAATAGCACAACATTACACTTACTTTCCGCGTGTCTGCAGGACGCATTTTAGCTTTTTCACGTGTCATTTGTACGCTGCTTTTTTAGGCAACAAAACCACTTAGTTAGGTTTAGGAAAATATCATGGTTGGGCTTAAAATAAGTGCGTAAATTAAGTAAAATACGTAGGAAACAGTAAGTGCGGAAAAACGTCACTGACGTAACTTACAAAACAAAACTGGTCTCGAACACCGGCCTACTGGTTAAAAGTCCTGTGTTTGCTCAGAGCTATTGACGTAGAATAAAAAGCGAGAATGACCACTTATGGTGGGCGGAAGGGGGGGTGGATGGGTTCAACAAACACAGGACTTTTAACCAGTAGGCCGGTGTTCGAGACCAGTTTTGTTTTGTAAGTTACGTCAGTGACGTTTTTCCGCACTTACTGTTTCCTACGTATTTTACTTAATTTATGCACTTATTTTAAGCCAAGTCTATTTATATTCATTCCTGACAGGATCACACTTTGTTCGAGACCAGTTTTGTTTTGTAAGTTACGTCAGTGACGTTTTTTCCGTCAGTGACGTTTTTCCGCACTTACTGTTTCCTACGTATTTTACTTAATTTACGCACTTATTTTAAGTCAAGTCTATTTATATTCATTCCTGACAGGATCACACTTTGCAACCTCAAGGTTCATCAAACAGTGAATGTAAGCTTATCTTTTGTTGTGGTGTAATGGCAATGAATGTAATCAGCCGTGGAAGTTTGCACAATCAGTGTGACACTGTGGGCTGCTCCTGTACTGTAGGTCATATTACACAAAAGATAAAAAATAAAAACACTTCATGCTAAATTTAGCTTTAAAAGAAGAGTAAAGTAATCCATTGAAGCTGCACTAATGTTGTAATGGAAAAGAAATCTTTAAAACCCTTAGCTGTATAGAGGTTTTAAGCCATTTTAGCACATTTATTTTGGTTTCAGCTCTCATCAACTTTGTTTGTAGCAGCAGAAAAATGAACCGACTTACAATACCTGCCTGGTACCAAATGGTCAACCCATTCTCACAGGAAGGCGTATAAATAGCACAACATTACACTTACTTTCCGCGTGTCTGCAGGACGCATTTTAGCTTTTTCACGTGTCATTTGTACGCTGCTTTTTTAGGCAACAAAACCACTTAGTTAGGTTTAGGAAAATATCATGGTTGGGCTTAAAATAAGTGCGTAAATTAAGTAAAATACGTAGGAAACAGTAAGTGCGGAAAAACGTCACTGACGTAACTTACAAAACAAAACTGGTCTCGAACACCGGCCTACTGGTTAAAAGTCCTGTGTTTGTTGAACCCATCCACCCCCCCTTCCGCCCACCATAAGTGGTCATTCTCGCTTTTTATTCTACGTCAATAGCTCTGAGCGTTGCATATTTATGCGGAGGCGTTTGGCGTACAAATGACACGCCAAAAGCAAGATAGGCGTTCGTATTGCACGCTAAATGCCTTGCGCATTATCGTGGCATTCGTAGGCCTTTTTGTGCAAACAGGCTGAAATGGTAGACGGACAAAGTTAGTGACTACCGATGAACGTAGTGTAGCATTTAGCAGCTTAAGAGCCAGATATTTTTCTCAAGAGTGTGTGGAGACCAAAAAAGAGTAAAAAGGCATACGAATATTAGCCTTATGTTTGTCAGGTGACAAATACACAACTCCAAATTTACGCAAATTTAAACAATTTTTGCTAATACAAGTTTAGGAAAAGATGGGTTGTACATGGTGTGATGTTTACAGCTTGTTCTGCTACCCCCAAGTGGTCAAAACAATCAACTATTGCAGCTCAATAACTAAGTATTTCGCATCCAAACATTGTTCAAACCCACAGAGATTTCGCAAAGTTTCTAAAAATACCAAATATGCAAGATTGAATTTAGAGTGAAATTGTATATTAAGACACTTGAATTTCAGGAGTCATGACTAAAAAAACAAATCAAGTCAATTGACTCAAAGCTTTCCAAGTACAAGATAGCATCAAGGAAAAGAAATTAAGCTTGGTTTGATCTCCACAGCTACTGCCACAGTTTATCACCAGATAAAGAAAAGCTTTGACGTAGGAGCTTTCATCTAAGGTAACAGCTGTAAATCACACTAGGTGGAAATATGAACTTTGATCATAATCGCATGTTTGCTTGGCAGTCGAAGGATTAAGATCAGTTAACACTAGTTAATGGATAAAAATGCAGTCTGGTATGAAAATAAAATAGAATCACTCTCAGGGATCTTGCAAAGGAAATGTAACCTGCTCAATGCCCACACACACACACACACACACACACACACACACACAATACAACAACAATATACTGTGAAAAACAATGCCGTCAAAAGTAGAGAAAGCTGCTGCTGTGTAACCATATAGGCCCTCCCTCCTGTTCCCGGCAGTGAATACCCTGAGTATCCAAAACAATACGCAGCCACTTCACCTTCACACCCATTCCCTTTATCCACAAAGATCCACAACTTGTCGTCTCTGGTGAAATGAGGCTGCTTTGTATTCTAACGCTGGCTTTTCTTTGGGTGGCCGTTCAGGCAGCAGGTAAGTTATTGTTTGCAGAAATGATTGCAGAATGATATGGATATGACCCATATTTATGTTTCTGCATGTTTTTTGCCCTGATTGATCTCATCTACTTGCTGTCTTTATGTGGCAGTGAATGCCTTGTCAAACTGCATTCTAAATGTTTTGGAAAAAAGCACAAGTTAAGAATGACTATGATGTATCTGCGGGAAGGATATTAGGATTGTTGACCACTAAAAATGAACAAAAACTCAACACATTTGTTTGGGATGTAAAATAGACGATTTAAAGCTCTTTTTTTCATCATAAAACTTCATCTTAACTGGACTAAAAGATTTGTTTAAAGCTGCACTAATCAATATTTCCACATGGATCAAATGACGATGTGAGAGGGGGTGGACTGCCCATTGTTCCAAAGTCCCATTGTTCTGAAAATACACAATCTCCGTGCAACACACAGAAGCACATGACTAATTATTGTGCAGAATGACATTATCGGACCTTCCCGTCTCGTTGCCAAATCATTGGTTGGTTAGGTTTGGGCATGAGGAGTGAGATTAGTTAGGTTTAGGGTAAGAATATCATGGTAAGCCAACCAGAGGCAGAGTAGGACTGGTCATGCCTTCGCCAAGGTCCAATGACGCCACTTTGCATAATAGTTAGCCATGTGCTTCTGTTCGGGATAACGGGCTGTCGGGGCATTTTTTGGATTATTGGGGTTTTGGAATAGTGGGTCGTCAGAACAATGGCATGGCACCGAGAGGGTTTTTTCTTAGCAAAAAAGATCTGATAAACACAGTGTAATACCTACCACTACCTCCAAAGTTAGCAAATAGCTGTTGTTGTTTGTTAAAGTGCCTTAAATTTGCCTTCTTTCTAACAGCCAGCAGGGGTTATAGACTCCTCTGGTTGCAAAAAGAAGTCTGATTCTGCGTATTCAGCGTATATAAGTCTATGAGAAAATGAGCCTACTTCTCACTTGATTGATTACCTCAGTAAACATTGTAAACTTTAGTTTATGGTCTCAATTGCTAGTTTCAAGTCTTGTTCAGTACAGCATGATGTTCATTTAGTAAATTATGGTTCCAGCTAGAGTCAAATAGACCATAAAGCAGGGTTTGCTTTAGGGCTTGGCTACCTTGTGATTGACAGTTTATTACCATGGCGTTGTTCAGCTTTGAAAGACACTCTAAAGAGTTGGCTGTTCATTTTTTCCGGTAAGTACTGTACATTTTGTTTTCAGCATGTTTTTCGCTAGCCAAAATTAACATCCCAATTAAGTTCACAGTTAATATGAATTACGGATGCACCTTGCTAACCAAGCAAGATGATAATGACGATAACGCAGGTTATGCTATAGGGCATGGCTACCATGTGGTTGACAGGTCGCTACTACGGCGTTGTCCAGTCTTGGTGTTGTCCGTGTTTTTGTGTTACAACTTTAACCCTTTTACAGTGTGTTTTCAGGTCACGAGAGTTAATTATAACCTTTTTAGTAGCCTAAAAATGTCTTATTAAGCGTTCGGTTGTACTTAGCTCCACCCTCTCGTGTCACTTCTGGTTGCAAAAGACCAAGATGGCGACGGACAAAAACCAAGATGGCGATAACTCGAGGCTTCAAAACGGCATTCCACAAACCAATGTGTGACGTCAGGGTGACTACGTCCACTTCTTATATACAGTACTATGTACTGTGTCTGCTGGATGCTGGATGTATAAATAAGCTAACAAGTTAGCCATATCAGCTTTATAAGGTGATAATATGTTGTGCTTCTAGTTTGCTGCCCCCAAGTGGTGAAAAAAATCTCTGAAGACTTAAAATATAGCGGCTCCTCTTGGACGTCTACAAAACTGTTTCCCACGCAGAACCAAGTAGAATCACGCTTAATTTTATATGCTCATAATCTAGTTTAAATAGTAGTTTACATGAAGTTTGGCTTTGCTGATTGGTCCAACAATGCAAGTGTAGTCTATCTTTATGACTCTAATAAAGGTTTCCAGCTGTCACATGGTATTTGATATCACTTATAACCTTTGTATATAGTCCATCTAAAACACAGGAGGCCCTGACACCATGGAACATAAACAACAAACTAAACTCCACAAAAGCTGTACGAGCCGACAACACTCAAGATGTTATCTGATGTATTGGAAGTCGCCAAATAATGGTTTGATTCAAATATCATATGACTATTCTGCCTGTGTGTTCGTGTTTGTGCAGGGCATCATGGTTGCTGTACGGCTTTTTCCAGAGTCAATGCTGTGAACTCCATTGTAAAAAGAGGAGGGGTGGCGCAGTGCTGGCACCAGGGGATCATGGAAGGGTGCAGCATTAACGCAGTGTAAGATTACGTTTCCTGCTTCGTCCTTTCTCTCTTTGTGTATTACAACTCCATGAACTTGGCGGTCTGCTTCCTTTAAGGATGGCAAACTTCCGAGTTTATACGCTTCACATTTCCTATCATCATCACCTCCCATTTTTAGTGTCCAAAGTAATATGACTGAGGTGGACTCATTTCCAACGAGATTTGCAACTTTTTGTTGTCTCTCTTCGAAGTGTCATAAAGTGGAAACGCCGCCGAGTGTGCGTGGACCCAATACCTTACAAGATGCAAAACCTTCTGGCAATTTTGTGGTAACGTACACATGGACACACACACACACACACACAACACAACACAACAGAGCGATTCTCTGCATTTAAAAAAATGGGAGGGTTGTGCCTTTCCAAAACACAAGAGCAACATTTGAAGAAATAGGTGTGTTTACTGCTCTAATGTAGGTTGCAATCGTTAGCATGTCTGGCTAACTAGCGTACAACCTACAGTAGGAACTGATTGTTACTTCCAAGGCTAATAAGCACATAATGAACTTAGTAGCTAAGTCAGTGTTATGGTGTAGCAAGTTGGTCACAATCGCAGGACACTGACACAGAGGTAGGTGAAGGATAAGGAGGTTTATTGCAGGATGGCACGGAATGGAGGTGGAATGGAGAGGGCAGATGGCTGGCGGAGGTAGAGAGCAGAGGAGCGATGGTGGATGGCAGACCGGGCTGGACGGATGGATGAGCGTGAGTGGCGTTCGGCAAGATGAGGTTGCACAAGATTTAGCAGGCGGGCAGATGATCATATGGCCCGATGGGAAAAGCAGTTAGTCCCCAGTAAAAAAATCAACACAAGCAATAGTTCTCAGCATTCATTAAACCTGCCAGGTCTGGATAGTGAGACTACCACAATAGTTGTGATAATGATCTGGCACCGAGTGGGAGAAGGTTGGTATGCTGGAGAGCTGATGAGCTGATAGCAGGCATACAAGAGCAGGAAGAGGGAGAAAGGTTACGAGCAGATTGATGGCAGCCGTGTAGGTTGAACAGGAACTAGGCCTGTCGCGGAAGTTGGTGTTACCGGTGTTACGCGGTGGTCGGGCACACACCGATTACATTACGTACCCACCAGCCCCACTGTCGTTTTGCCGTTTTTTTACAGAAATAAAACCCATTTAGTTTATTTTGGCGTATCAGCGGCATGTTATAAATAGATAGTCGGACGACGGACGCTATAAACTGACGGTGAATGCATCTGCTCCTAATGGAGTCTCAGCTCAGAATAGCAGGTGTCATATTTCACACACACGGTACGAGAGACAGTTGACAGACCGAGAGATGGCAGAGGATTTGGCGTCGAAGCGAAAAGCAAACGCGCCTATTTGGCAATATTTCAGATTTAAACCCAATGCTGTAAGGGAACCATAACGTTAATGCGGTAATCGCCGCAAAAGGACGGAGCGGTCACAGCTGATGTGCACGGTACAGCGGTGCCAGGTAGAACTCTGCGGCCTCGCAGCAAAAGCTGTACCGGAGAGGCCAGACACACCGCCACCCAACGTTAAAGATCAAAGTAAGAGCACTACACATATTGACTGTCATCTTTTCTTTTAAGTTGTCCAGTGTAACAGGAACCATACATGCACACACAGAGAGCCCCTTTATACCTGGCATTAAAAATGCTTTGTGGGTGATCGGATTGCAATTGGAGAGTGCTTGACCACATGAAGGTACAGGTGTAACTGCACCCAAAACGCAATGAGGACGGATTTTGATCCGTGGTCAGGGACGAGTGTGACCACATAGAACACAAGTAGTTTGAGATCTGCAAGTAGTTTATTTATCAACTATAATAGCCACAGTGTTGTTGTGTGGTTACCTGTTCAGATGTATTACCACACACCCAAATGCCACGATATTAAAAATGGCAAGCTCACAAAAACACTCATTATCTATTCTTTATACTGTCAACCTGATACTCGCCTTAAGCACATACAAAATTTATGAAACCATGAACCGTACAGTGTGCCAAAACTGGCCCTGTTACTGCCAAGTAATGCAGGCATACCCGTTCTTCTTCTGTTTCTATCCAGCAGCAACAGGAAAGCTCACAAGGGAGTGAGAAACCCGAGACGCCTACGCAAGAGGAAGACTACCTGAACATCCCGACCACAAACTGTAGACAACTAGTCTATTCATGTCACTGATCCTACTAATAGTCTTCTGTTCCTAAACTGACTCTCAATATGTCAGTCAACAACAATATGTCTTAGGAAAGGTATCTGTCTCTTACATCAAAAAAACATCAGCTGTGTAAACTACAGTGGTGGAAGAAGAACTATCTTTTACTTAAGTATAAGTACAAAAAATATTGGCATCAAAATATACTTAGATTACCAAAAGTACTTATTATGCAGAATGGCCCATTACAGAATAATATCTATTATTATTATGGATGCATTATTGTGTACATCACGACAGGGTAATTTAAATTACTTTATATACTGCTGGGTAGCTTGTAAATTTCCTCGGGGGAACAAAGTTTTTTCTTAACCAATAGGCTGATTATAAATCATTATTTATTAGTTTATTGTATCATGTTAAAAACAGCTTTACTGTAATACATAATGTAAGTGTGAAGAAGATAAATTCTAGCTATCTTAAGGCTGGCCCACACAAAAAGATTCTGTGCTCTAAACCCGCCCTGCTGCATACAAATTCACCTGTTTAAAGTAATTTTACTGGTTTAAACAAGCTGCTTAAGAAGCTCCAATGGTCACAAACAGGATATTTTATGCCACAAAACTGGATAAGAAGTTGTCATATTAGGTGTCTGTACATACGCCAGATCTTGAGTGAGTAATGTTTACCAAAACCCCTGTCAAACTTTTAATTCTTTAGCCAACAGAACCCACGTCTCAACAAAACTAACTCACTCTATTGTAACCACAATTCTAACTCTGTCCTGACTGTTTATTTTAGCTCATCAGTCTATTAGCTATGAGACATATAGTATACCTGTAATTATCTGCTTTGGCATCCAGGTCAACATTGACACTGTCACAACCAACGTCACTTCAATCACCAAAGCATTCCATCTTGACTGGATATAATAGGCTGTAGTGACATTTGACATACAACCCAAAGAGCCTTGTGAGACATTAATTGAAACACAATTGAAAAGGTATTAAATAATGACATGTCTTCAGGCTGAGATTATGTAAGAGTATTGAATGGCTCTTGACGCATGAGAGACAGATGAAAAGGGCGGTCTTTTTAAACCATTAATGGGACTGTAGAGCACGACTTTAATGAGGTGGTTTCCATTTTATTTGTAGCATGTGCTGCCATCATACATGTGCAGTACGTGCAAAGGGCATGGTGATCAGGGTTGGAAATTAGCACCAGCCACCAGCCAAATGCTGGTAAAATATGCAAGTGGCTTCTAGATTTGCTTTACTCACCAGCCAAAAAAACAATGGTAATCAATCAATTTGCAGCAAAAAGTATCAAAATCAATACAATAAGAAAAGAGAAATACTGTAAGCCGATGTAAATGTAAATGATGCAGATTTAATTCTATGGTTTTAAATATGTTATATATATATTTGTTAAGACTGTGCAAATGCTTTATAAGCAGGAAACATATTGCATGTGTGTTTCTTTGACCTGATAAATAAACTAGGGCTGTCAACTGATTAAAATATTTAATCTCGATAATTGGCATGACTGCCCATTAAGCGCACATTTTTCATCTCTTCAAAATGTACCTTAAAGAGAGATTTGTCAAGTATTTAATACTCTTACCAACATGGGAGTGGACAAATATGCTGCTTTATGCAAATGTATGTATATATCTATTATTGGAAATCAATTAACAACACAAAACAATGACAAATATTGTCCAGAAACCCTCACAGGTACTGCATTTAGCATAAAAAATATGCTCAAATCATAACATGGCAAACTGCAGCCCAACAGGCAACAACAGCTGTCAGTGTGTCAGTGTGCTGACTTGACTATGACTTGCCCCAAACTGCATGTGATTATCATAAAGTGGGCATGTCTGTAAAGGGGAGACTCGTGGGTACCCAGAGAACCCATTTACATTCACACATCTGGAGGTCAGAGGTCAAGGGATCCCTTTAAATATGGCCATAACAGTTTTTCCTTGCCAAAATTTAGCGTAACTTTGGAGCGTTATTTAACCTCCTGTTCGACAAGCTATTATGACATGGTACTATGGTAATGCATTAACGTTGACAGCCCTAAAATAAACAGCTCGACAAATTGTTCGACATTTTGGAAAAGAAGCTTATTCTCTTACTGTACTGTAGGGGCCGGGGGATGACTCTTCGCGGACCACTTGCTCCTGGCCAAGAAATAACAACCCCTGTAAAATGAAAACTTGTCATTTGTACAATTGTGTACGTATTAAGCAAACATAATTAATTATAAACATAAACATTTATTAGTGGGCTTTAGAGGTTCTGGTTGGTAGTTACTTTTGGACAGCATTTCTGTAAAGTATCTGTATTGCTTCATCAATTAAAATGTCTTCATTTTATATTTGGAGTTTCCTTGACTGTTGAATGAAGCATTGTTTAATTTGTTTCTTCATTGTTGACACTCATTAAGGTGTTCGTTCTGATTCTAATAACTAGGCACTCCCAGTAGCCGTGCACACACAAAGACAGCATTGTTCAGCCAAATGAATACTGAAAAAAATGCACAGATAATGGAGGCTAATAAGTATGATTATTTAAAGCTGAGAGGTATTAAGAGGTATTAAAACTTAAAAACAAACTTTCCCCTACACATACTAAAAATAGAGAGCATTTCAAAGTCGAAGCTGGGGGTCTGGGAGTCCTCCCCCAGAAGGATTTGAGTTTCAGAGACTGAAAATAGCAAAATAACAAGTACATTGCAAAAGCATTTTTAATCTTAAATACTTTTAGTTTTCATTTTAATTCTCAGAAAATAATACAGAATCATTCGGCCCTCTGCTTTAAACTAATATTCATCAATTTTCGTTCATTCATTAATTTTTTGCTCCTGCTTGAGTATTTCTTTCTCTTAGCTCTCTCCATTTCTCTCTCCTTCTCTCACTCACTGAATGCCCTTTCAGACACAACCCGACAACGGGTGCGCCACAGTACGACAGCTTTTCGCTGCGCTGAGCAAAGTCCAACTGTGGGGCGCTGCGCATGGTGATGTGCGGCGAGCGCAGCTCAAACCGAGTTGTGTCTCGAGCAGCTCTTTTCTGCCAGAAAACAACATAGGTGTAGCTGTATTGTCGTTCGGATGGAAACAGTACACGCTGTACAGTGCCAGAAACAGGCTGTGCTAACGAAAAGGAAAACAAAAAATGTGTGAAAATATATCATAAATCAGGAGAAATAGGGGAGAATTGTGACCCCGGAGGAAACCGAGAGAGGACAATGAAAAACGGGAGTTTCGCGGGAAAATCGGGAGAGTTGGCAAGTATGCCTCTACAGCAGTTATTCCCAAAGACTGGGTCGGGACCCAAAGGTGGGTTGCAGAAGATTTTATCAGGGTCGCCAAATAAATTTGCAGAATTTGTTCTATCGTCTTTTAAGATTTATATCTGCAGTACACCTTTGAGCCACATGAGGGACCCTGAATGCTCGTATTGATTTGATAATTGTACCCCTACATATAACATTGAATCAACATATGAAAGGCTAGCGTACATTCTGTTAACTCTGCCTAAATTAATTTATTTGTAAAGTACTTAACGTGTGTATATGTTTTCAATAAGACATGCATAAAACAAAGTTATGATTTATCAAACTATATATCTTCTCAAAAATGGCTGGTTGACCTATATTCAAGATAATATGAGATGATGCGGAAATGGCAGTAAAAATGGTCGGGAACGTTCATTTACGCACAAATTCTTCTCACGATTTATAGGTCAGGTCTATTGTGAATTAGGTCACGATTGTTTGTCATTTTTTTTTTTAAATGTGGGAAACATTGCTCTACAGTGTTCACCGTCATGGCTTTCTTTGTTCCTTTTGTATGAAGAAGTAAACCTGTTGGTTTGCTTCATGACGTCACTTAATTGGTTAGGGGTTAACTTCCCATTGCCACTTACACCTATGGGTGCCTAATGTTTTCTGGGTGGAGCTATAATAAAGAATTGTTTGTAAATGATGATTGTTTAATGATCTAATGGGCTTTCATACAAAAGCATTGTTCACCCAAAATCCCCAGAGATATATTCTGTGCTTTATACAGAGTAATGGGACATTGGTTCTGGACAGAGGAGATGCTGTTGATTTTATATCCAAGCTAGAGGCATGGCTATATGGATATGGATAATAGGCAACTGGTGCCAATGCAAGCAACTCAGGTGAAGGACAAAGATATACAGGATCAGCAATGCTGCACAGTAGGGTAAGGTTGTTTTAGTCAAAGTTATCACTGTCTATAGCTTTCATTATCTAATGTAGAACTAAATTAACCTGCTTTTCCATTTGTTTAAAGCACGCCAGCATACTGTTAGCACATGTGGGCTTGATCCAAACCCTCACATTAACAATCATTCATATTCAACCATGTGTGTTTGCTAACACGCTAAGCTAGCGAATTAGCATCTTACCTTGGAGCAAAGGAAGGAGCTTTTGTTGATTTTAAATGGATTCAGCCTCAGAGTTATTGATTCCACACTTGTATAATACTTAACCGACATCGCTTCTCTCTCGTTTTTGGCTTCAGAAATGCGAAAAAATACGTAAGTCCACACTAAACTTTGAGGATTTTACAAGTTCAATACACACGGCTGATAGCTTGACACGCCTCCTGCGCCTAGTTACGGTTGCTAACGTAGGATTGGACAGTGGACGTTCTAGGGGCGGGGCTTAGCGAAGGTCAACTGATGGTGCCTTCAAATGAAACTCTGGTGTTTACATCATGGTAAGTCATGTACACAATATGCTCGGTGTTCAAGTGGTTAAGTCCTGAAGAACACCGCTGCTAAGCAATGGCAATATCAACATTACTGTCAGCGTCTAGATACCACAGAGGCTAACAATTTAGCAAGCTAGCAAGTGGGTAACATGATATAGTAAATAATGACAGAGGAAAAAGATGAGACCGTTAGGAATATCAACATTTTCCTCAGACTTATTATAAAATTATGAAAAAAAAGCCAATATACGAAAAAAAATCACAATATATTAACTTATTATGCACCAAAAAATGAATTTCCACGGGCGCCACCATTTCTGACAAAAAACTTTGCACTTATGAGGTCGTGAATACGACATGAGGGAGGCGTTCATATGGACTCATCTCGTAAACACGACCCTATTTGAAGGCACCATAATGCAAAGAAACTTAAGTGTTTTTTTTAGCCGCAGCCGCCATTTTGGACTGAAAACGCTCATTAGATCTATTATATTTTATTGTTCAACACAGGCTGTTTCCGTAGAATATGTCAATAGAATAGAAATAATTCTGTTTTCCTCTTGTAAAGCACTTTTAGGGGGACGTTTTACTAGCGTCCGGTAGTTGCTTTCAGTCCAAAACGGCAGAAGTGTAGCTTTGCTGTTGGGCGCTGATGTTGCAGTGGAACGAACAATTGACTTTCACTTCTTGGCAATATACGTTCTTTGTCCACTAAAATACTTCTACAAAAAATATACTGTCCCTTCGAAGATGAATAAAATGTGGCGAAGAACAGCAGTAAATTGAGCTTTGTGTAAAATACCAGAAAGATAGTACAGTCTCACTGAGTCTAAAGTTACTCTGTCTTTTCAATATCTCTGTGAGACCATTTGAACGCCTCTGTATTGTCCTAAAGAGTATAAAAGGCCAAATCTACTACACAGAAAATGCCCTTGCAAGGGGAAAAACTGGTGTCATATTTAATTTCGTGCATATATCTGACTACTAACAGTTCACAACAAAACAATGGGAAACAATTTCATTATATCCAGGTTTATGGCAGTTTTAAAGCAATCAATGAAACAAACAATCACATACAAATAACAGTTGGAATAAAAAACACATACATTTAAATACAGGTACACAGAGAGGTGAAAAGAATAGTTAACTTGATTAAGAATATGAAGGAAATCTTAATAACATGCATACAAATGTAAAGGCAGTTATGATGTGTGTGCATGTTGCTACATTATGTTTATGTTACAAAGTTTAAGGCATTTAGATGAAGATTGTTTTCAATGAGACTTGTGCATTAGCTTTTCACAGTTTTGGGATAATTATCCAGTAGATGATGAAAGTATTCAACCTGAAACAAGAACATTTTTCTTGTTTTATAATGAGTTTACAATTTGGCTGAAAAACTAGGGGACTGAAAGACAGATCAGTCTAAAGGTCCTGGAGACCATTTCCATGTTTGCTTTTCTTTCAAAATCCTCAAGCAACAAACACATGGTGGCACACATACACATTTAAATGCACGTACAGATACATAGAGTAGTGCCTGCACTAAAGGGCTTTGGTCTGGTCCAGTCTGACATTGTGTGGAGATCAACAGTCAAACAAAGATTCAGTACATACGACGCAGAGACTACAACATGAAAAGGCACTGTGGAGAGAGATAGAGAAGAGAGATCGCCATGCAGGGCTGGTACTGTAGTGTGCAGATGTGTGCGTGTTTTCTGGCAAACAGAGTCCTCCAGAAGTTGTAGTCCTTGTATCCCATCATGCATCGTCTTCGGTGCATTCGTCGTCCCTCAGCCTCTCTCGCTCTCGGTGCCGCTGGATGGCCCGCCAGATGCGGCAGATGACTCCACCCCTGAGAGGAAGATGGATTAATCATGATATATTAATGTATGGTGGCGTCAAAATTCATCTTTCAGAGAGGAAGACCTACTTCAGCTACTCTCAGAAGCTGATTTAAACTCCTATTATCTGTCTTATTGTGTTAACATTTCATTTTATTCTCTGTTTTTTGACTAAAAGACTTCTTGTGTAAAAAAAAGGGAACAGATTAATCATGAATAATCATGAATAACATCTGTCAGCCGCCAAGAGTAGCTTGATTTGATGTTCCTTTCTGTCAAAATGTGCTGTGACAGGATTCACAGATATGGTGAGTACATACCGTAGACGTAGACAGTGGAGGTCATCTTTGGTAACGTCATTGAGAATGTCGGTCAGTGTGTATTCCTCCAGCACAAACTACAAATACAACACATCAGCGATCAGTTTAAAACCACATTAAACACAATGTGCTGTGGTGCTGCTTATAGACAATAGAGACTCAACCTTATCTATGGTGTCGGCGTCTGCCCCCTGCTCTTTCAGCCAATCAGTGAGCTGCTTGTCCGGCTCGTGGTCTGCTGGGATGTGGAAGATGGAGGGAGGGGAAATGTCTGTAAACAAAAAAAAACAGAGAGTTAGAGTAGAAGAGAAGCACAAACAGAAGAATAATCAATCAGTTAATCGGTGTGTTTAGGCTACCTGGTGGTCTGTGTCTGACTCTGACCAGCTCCAGATCGTGTGCTCTCTGCTGCAGCGTTGCCTTCAGGACCTGCTGGTACTCCTTCTCCTTCTGCAGCAGCTCCTCCAGCAGCCTGCAGCGACAGTGACATCTGTTATAGTAAGCATTAAATCTCACAGCACGGAGGGCTGGGATGGATGGTGTAGATGGAAATAGATAGAAATGTATGCAGCAATTATACTGTTGTAGAGTAACTACGAGGCCGACAGAAGAAGCCGACACACATCTTCCAAATCTCACCTACACTTTGTCTGGCCCTACATGTAAGACTAGCAAACTGGTTAATCCAACTTCCTGTCAGAAAGTGTGTTTGAAATGAAACACTGGAATAAAAATGGGAACATTAATGTTAACCAGACAAGTGTGAAAGACACCGCGAAGTCTTCTTCCAACACCTGTACAGAAGGAGAAGAACATTTCAGCTTTTTAAGGGTGTTGTGTTGAATGTGACGGTTCACTCTGGCAAACTGTATAGCTGCCAGTGCTGGAAGAAGTACTCAGATCTTTTACTTAAGTAAAAGTAGTAATACCATAGTGTAGAAATACTCCGTTACAAGTAAAATTCCTGAATTCAAAATGTTACTTAAGTACAAAAGTATTAACATCGAAATATACTGAACTCATTATGCAGAATGGCCCATTTCAGAATCTTTAAATTAAATTAAATTAAATTAAATTAAATTAAATTAAATTAAATTAAATTAAATTAAATTAAATCAAATTAAATTAAATCAAATTAAATTAAAATGATTGATGTATTAAAATGTACATTACTTTAATGTTGAAGCTGGTAAAGGTGGAGCTTATTTTTTTATTTTATATACTGTCCGTTATCTTGTGAATTTCACCAAGGGATCAATAAAGTCTTATCTTTATCCAATTTAATACATAATAATGTATTTGTTGATAATATTTTGTATTATTAATCTTAACTTAAGTTATAAAATATATGCAGTGGAGTAAAAAGTACAATATTTGTCTCTGAGATGTAGTGGAGTAGAAGTATAAAGTAGCAAAAAATGGAAATACTCAAGTAAAGAACAAATACCTTAAAATTGTACTAAAGTACAGCACTTAAATAAATGTATTGAGGTACTTTCCACCACTTTTGGCTACTGACTGTAGCTTCGAGTCCCAGTTAATAGGAAAAGTAGAGCGACATGCGATGATGATCTCAGATTAATATCTTAATAAAGCTTCAAAACTGGTTCAAGCAGGAAATAAAATGAACATTTTACACAGGCTAGAGACCATGAGGTATGCAAACAAGAAAGAAAGAAAAATCGAAAGCACTCTTGAGCCTCTTGAGCAAAAGCAGAAGTGTTTAATAATGAATGACTGACACTAATGCGTTTCGGCTAAAAGCATTCGTCAGGGTAAAAAAAAAAACACACATAGACACTTCAATGGAAAAAGACACGTATGAGCTACAGGTGTGTGGTTGTAGGCCAAGAGCAAGGTGGGGCTACATTATGACATTATATTGATAATTATTCATTTTAGATTAAAAAAACTGATAATTATTGTTTAAAACAAAACAAAATTGTTACAAAAAAGGAGCAGGTGCTCTGGGAGATATCTAAAAAGGTATCTCTTTCTCTACTGCACTCAGGTATCACCTCTATTTCAACTGTTGTGGGGGTGTAGTTCGAGTAGCAATATTCCTCATTGCCAGCATATTTATGCAAATCTCCTCTTTAGTTTCCATCTAGTCCTGCCAACATTACATCTACCTGTACAGGAACATTCCAGGAGTTAAAAGACAAAAGAGTTGTAGCACTTAATGAATCCTTTGATCACATGTGTCTAGTTGGCATCAGTGAAGACTTTGGCATGTTTATTATGTCTGCAATAGCTGCTTCTCCTACAGTATCATATTTTGGGGGTTGGCAGGAAAATATAAAATCTTGAAATCTGAAAGAGGAAGAGCTGCCCCCAGGACGAGGTGCAAAACGCTGCTGGGGAGAAGGACGTCGGGAATTCCCCGCTAAGCCTGCTGCCCCCGCGTCTTGGCATCGGAAATGCGGAAGAAAATAGATGGATGGATGGAAATCCAAATGTTTTTTATAAACGAAGTAACTAAATATGGCTTGAATCCAACTCATGATAGGCCACTCTTTAACAAAATGTTTTTTCCCTTTAAAACAGATATGTCAACTGATTTGAAATCAGAATCTTCTGAAATGTATGAATTAGCCTTGCTTTAAGTAAAGTGTTGCAATCAGTTGTTTTGCTGATTTTAATAATAATTTGTCCAAAGTATAAAATCCAGATAGCCTCTCTCTTGTGCAGGGCATTAACATCACCTTTTCTAAATGTTGAATAATCTCTATGAGCTTTTGTATTGCTCCATATCATTGTCTTTATTGACACAACGCTGTTCTTATGCAGCTGTCTTTGCCAGATATGTCCTAAAAAAAGAAAATGTAACTTCACTGAGACATTTACCTGGTTAAGAAATGTATAATAAAACAAAAAATGGTAACACCTAGATGTTATATTAGTGCTTAAATACGGTAAAGATCAGGTAAGATTTCGCTTTTGAGGTTTTTCCACCTTCACTTCCACTGTTATGACCCAGTTGTTTCATTATCACCCTGTGGGATCTAGTGACATTCATCACACGCAGCCCTGTAGCTATTGTATTCGTGACATACATGCCTGTGTGTTTGCACGGTACGGGTGTGTCTGTGCTTGCTGGCACACGTTCCTTCCGTTCCTTCTGTCTCTTCCATCGATACGAGTACAATTTCATCATCATGACCTTATTTATACAGTGTGCTCACAACAGTTTTTCCATGTGTGTGTGTTTGAAAATACGGTATGTATGTGTTGTCATCTTTGAATGGCACTCCCTCACTTTATGTAACCACATCATAGGAGAAACTGCACCATACAACTTGATTGACATGTAGTTTTTGATTGTGTAAACTTGTATTATTCCCACGTCTTTAGCTTTATGTGTTCCTAATCCTTAACTGTGTGTGTGTTTTTACCTGTTGGTCTCATGTTTGAGCCGCCCCAGCTGTGCACCCAGTTGATGATGCGAGCGCTGATGCTCCTGGGAGGGAGCGGAGTTTAGCGTGATGGCCGCGGAGTGGGCGTGGTCAGGTGTCGTCCCGGGGTCGTCGGCGTGAGGAGGAGCTAGAACAGGAATGAACTCCGCTTCCTCTTCATCCACTTCGTCTTCCTTCTCAGCTCCCTCGCACTCTGACGCCGGGCCGAAGTGGGTCTGCAGCTCTGTCAAAGGCATGTGTAAACTCATTACTTGTAATATATTATATAAATATTAAAGAGTAAATGTTAAGTTGCAAACATGCAGATGGACAGGAAGTTGTGCATGTGTCCACTAGATGGCGGTAAAAGCTCAGGCCAGGCTTCTGACCTGGTATGAGGATGGTGATTGCAGCCTGCACCGCTCGGCGGATGATGTTATCCATCGCAAACATCCAGTGAGGTTTAATGTGATGGTTCCTCAAGACTTTGTTTACCTGAGAACATCACACACAAACAAACAAGGACAGATATTCAGAGGATGATTCTCTAACTACAGACTCACTCGAGTTAGTTGGACATGTCTGGATAAGTCAAATTAGCTCTTTTTTGGATTTCATTTTGGATGAAACTAAACCATTAGGTTTGGTTCACAGGAAGTAGAGTTGGGTCGATTTCTGGTTTTGCCGTTCTGGTCCGGTATGTGGAGCTTACACCGGTTTGATTTTATGCAAACCGGTTGAACCGACATTTATCACTATGACACGTTCTGATAAATGAAAAAGAAGCCGACATCAGCAACATGTGTCGATGGCGTCACAGCACTAAATCCAACTTGTATTGCGTTTTTATTAAGTAATATGACAACATGATTAACATAATATTATGTTTCTTTATAAACAGACTACTAAACCACTAAAGCCACTAATGTCTGGTTTAATATCAAACAGGAAGTCCTATTTTTTTATATTTTAAATTGATATAAAATAGAGAAAATAAAGTGTTTGATAACTTATAAGAATTCTGTATTGGATAAACATCATATTTACACGTAATAGTGATTCATTTCTTAGTGTATAGAAACTCAGCAGTGATTTCTGCTATAAAATCAGAACAATTCATTTTAGAAATGTTACTGAAATATTGCCTTATTACAGATGTTTAATAATGTTGTTTTTAATTAATTTAATTATTTGTATCAGGCTACTATAGTTTGCACATGTGTTATATGTATGTATAGGAGCTTTTTCTTTGTATTTTGCTCATCACAGACGGTGACCATGACTACTAGCTCCGCAAATATCAACAAAATCTGTGTACTTTCCCTTTGATGGGGTCTTTTAACATTCTGTCATGCACCTAGTGTGCCATTTATGCACCGTGTTTTGTAATGTACCAACCATCAATTAAAAAGGCCGAATTCCTTGTATAACAGCTTGCATGTACAGTATGAGCTTGAATTTCCAGCTGTGTGTATATACAGTATGTGTGTGCTCACAGAGTCCTGGAAGCCAAAGAGCACCAGCTGTATCTGGTTGATGAAGGTGGAGTCGAAGTCCAGGTCCAGCTTGAGCTTGGAGATGGTGGCCGCCATGACGCGCCTCTCCGGGGAATGGATGAAGTCTCGAAGGATGCAGATGATCTGCTTGATGTGTGCGACGGACAGCTGCAGCTCTTCACTGCCCTACACATACACATACACATACATATACACACAAACATTTACATACAGAAATCCAATTGAATTAAAGCAAAGCACTGATTTAAGCTTACTGAGCCCATCAGTGTAAATGTCTCAATGTAGTGATAAAGATTTACGGAACTAAATTTACAAAGTTAAAGACACTGCACATTAAGCATAAAGACAAACTCTCAGGTACAACTAATATTACAAATTGAAAGCCTCTTGAATGAGAATTTGTCCTCAAACGTCTGACTTTGGTGCCCCCTAGTGGTAGTATCAGAAGGTTTCACATGGAAATGTCATGTGATTGTAATTTTTACACTCAGTAGTGCAAGGGGAGTTTAATAATGGGTTAGAAAACTCAACTGAATTGATGCCGTAATAAATGTGACCTGAAAGAAACTGCTAACGACCATTTTAATGAATAAAACCTGTTCTAAATTTTATATTTTCTTTAACTTTTAATGACCAAAATTATTGGAATTTGCTTTGTCTTTTGTAATTCAAGTTTTCCAATAGATAAACAACATAATACAACACAATACAACCATCAATATAGAACAGGTTGCAAAGCAAACGGAACAAAACAAAACAAATCTGGACACATATATAATGGTTAAAATAAAATAAATAAGCCACACCAATAAAATAAAAATAGTAAAAAATGGTGGGCACAAAGTATAAATAAAATACCACATTAGTACTGAACATAAATGAGGTAAGACCGGACATAAAACTTTTCTTGGTAGTTATTAGTCTTTGCAATTAAAGATTTAATGTGCGTCATTCATTTGAACCATTCCTCGAAAAAGACCTCCCTGTTTGTCTTTCAATGGCGGAGAAGAATTAGTTGTTATTGCTTTATTTATATTATTATCATTATTATTATTATCATTATATATTATTATATTATTGGCATGTCAGCATATCTTCTTTTTTGCTATTAAAACTAGGAGTTGCCAATGTCAGAAATATTATAATCCTATGCATAGGAGGAGGACTATTTACAGATCTATTTACTTACTTTACTCATTTAGTTTATATATTTCTATATTTTATGAATACGGCTCCCGGTGTGGATGATTACGCAGTTAATGTGTTAGTTAGTTTGTCACAAACACACCTGGATGTGGTTCTCCTTGAGGTTGGAGATGACCTTATCCTGGTCGTCATTGAGGACCTTGAACAGAATGGACCGTCTCTCGCTGTCCTTCTTCAGCAGGAACAGACCGCCGTCCCTGTCCTCAGGGGAGGGGGGGGCACTGCGGTCCTCCGACACCGAACCCTCATCTGGAACACTGCCACACACACACACACATGCACGCACACACACATGCACACACACACACACACACACACACACACACAGAGAGAGTGATCTCACTGCAATATAAAATAACACACTGATTTACAACAGCGTGACGCGCCGTCCGGTTTATTTACAGATACAAGCCTCTCCTGGCTACTATGTGTGCCCAGGAAAGTGCCAAGGCAGCATGAGTCAGCGCGGCAGGTCATGCACGTACGTACGCAAACGTTTGTGTCTGTGCATCTGCAGGTGTGCGTGTGATGGTGCGTGTGTGTGCTCTGCCGCCAGCAGAAGCTTGTAAACTTATCAGAGCTCATTATATCAGTGTTGTAAAAGGCAGTGGAGCACACTGTGGGCTCAATAAGGCCACCTGCCACCAAAACACACACACATGCACATGCACATTCATTCACATCCTCTCACATGATCTGGACTGTCCCAGCAGGATTTAGTCTGCAGTAACACATAGTTCTAATATTGTACGAGTATATAATACATTCTTTTTGCATTCAGAATAAGCATGTTGTTTGCATGATGTTGTTTGCATGATCCTGTTTAAATCGATCTAAAATAAAAACCATAATAGCTAGAGCATCAATTCTTTCTACAGCAGAAAGCTAAGACTTCTGTATTTCGCGTCATCACGTTGTACGTTCGTGGTGATGTCATTACGTTACGTGTGGTACAAAACGTTGTGACAACACTCATTGGCGCCACAGCATTGCCTCGAAATGGAAGCGGGTCATCGTTGTTAGCATAATCCTGTTTATATCGATCCCAAAATAAAAACTATAATAGAGCATTCATACTTGTTGTCTTTAGCGTCATCATGTTGTAAGTTTGTGATGACGTCATTACGTTAAGTTATGTGCGTAACCTAACAAAACTATCAAAACTCTCATAAAAATGAGCAGATCTCAAAAACTAAAAAATGTGCATATAGTTCAAATAACTTATGGAGTGTTAATAAATACATTTTGTTCATGTTTCTGCATTTAGAAATCTTTTGAAATACTTTCATTAATTATTATAGTTTATTGACTGACATAATGTTTTAGCTTAGGTTGTACAGATTTTAGGGATATGAAACATTTGAAGATACTCCAAGAAATGACATCACAATAAGCAAAAATACCAATGTAAGCACTGGTGGATCACTTCTATCGCAGAGTTCAAAAGGGTTCAAAGAAAGCTATTAACTAGCCAGGTTAACATCAGTGATCATTTTTTTATACAAATTCAGCAAAATAGTAGCAGCTGAGATAAAAGATATTTAAGAAATCTGAGCCCCACCTCTGAATTTTGGATCTCCTGTTAAAATCTATAAACTTGACCCCGCTCACCTGAAACTCCATACACACCTCAAGTAGTTGGAGATGGGGGGTTTGAGCAGGTTCTCGGAGCCAGGGCTTTTCTTCTTCACGAAGAAAACATCTTGTTTGGAGTCACAGTCGGGGCTCACGGAGCCGTGTTCACTGCTGCTGCTCCCGGTGGCCTCGCACTGCAGCTGCACCGGCAGCGACACGTTGTGGATATAGTCTGCAAAATGAAAATGATCCATATGCATTCACTTGTGTGCATATTAATACTAATGTGTATCCAAGTGTGTGTGTTTTTTGTTTTAGTTTTATTATTATTAGGGCCGCAACTAACGATTATTTTTATAGTCGATTAAACTGTGGATTATTTTATCGATTTATCGATTAGTTGTTTGGTCTATAAAATATCTGAAAATGTTGAAAAATGACGATGAGTGTTTCCCAAAGTCCAAGACGACGTCCTCAAATGTCTCGTTTTGTCCATAACTCAATAAACCAAACCAATTAATCAATCAAAATAGTTTGCGATAAATTCTTATTATCTAATTTGTATTATTTTTTTAAAAGTTTTTTTCATATGTATTTATGATAGATTTATTTATTTACTTTATTTTTTATTTATTTATTTAATGTTATCTTTTATTATAGGTTAGGTTTATTATTACTAATATGTTATATATGTCATTATCACTATTTTATTTGTATATATATGTTTAGTTGATGTATCATTATTATGTTTATAATCAACCTATTTTCTACAAGTACATTTGTGTGTCTATTTTCTCATGCATTAATGGAAATGTTTATGTATCTTACTGTACATATTGAAATTGTGCTGTAAATTGGGCATACTTTAATAAAACTTATCTTTATGACAACAAAAAAAGTTATCCATCTATCTATGAGAACATCCCACAGAAATTGTTTGAGAGATTTTTGGTTACTATATTGTTTTGTTTGTGTAGATGTGTGTATGAAATAACCTGATGGTTTGAAGGCGATCTTACTCTTCTTGCCCTTGGTGTTGTGTCTGACGAAAGGGTCTCTGAGGAGGTCCGAGGTGATGGCTCTCTTGTGAGGGTCGGGCTCAAAGCAGCGCAGGATGAACGACTTGGCCTCCAACGACAAGGACTCAGGGATCTCTGGGTGGATCTTAAACATGCCCACCTGAAACACAAAACCACGGTCACACAAAAGAAATCCACGGTCTGGAAAGATTTAAAACTAATATAATAAATATATCTTTCTCCGTGTCTTTATTTAATTCAATACCTACCTTAAACATTGCCGCCTGCGGCTCTCCCAGCTCATGAAAGGGCGGTTTCCCAGTGGCCATTTCTATAATGGTGCATCCCAGGGACCAGATATCAGCCGGGGCCCCGTACCCTCGAGGGCCCTTATCAATGATTTCTGGAGCCATGTACTGCAGAGTACCTGCAAACAGAGAGGCAGATGGTAACATGG
The DNA here is from genome assembly GCF_015220745.1 of Sebastes umbrosus. Taxonomy (NCBI): domain Eukaryota; kingdom Metazoa; phylum Chordata; class Actinopteri; order Perciformes; family Sebastidae; genus Sebastes; species Sebastes umbrosus. The sequence goes on from NC_051289.1 coordinate 4,984,800, forward strand.
GATAATTATTTCTAAAAGATAAGGAGAGGCAATCAAATCATTTAGCTTCAATGTCAACAAATCGACTCACAAAATGACGATGACATTTTGAAATCTGGACACGTGGCAAAAGCTGGATCTTATCTAAAAGTTTATTACAAAGCCAGATTTAACCTCACTGGAGGTCTTATTCCAAAAAGAACAAATCTGTAACTAGTGTGTACATGTTTCACATTTAAACACAGACCGTGTACTTTTACCATTTGCTTTTGAAATACAGACATGACCCTGAAGACGTGAGTTGTTTTAGTCCCAAAGAAGAATTATATTTTATTCTATCTCTGAGTATTTGGTCTGCAGTCAGGAATTCTGAGCAGATTTGGCATTTGTGTTCTTCTCCAAATGCTGATGTAAACAGTGACAGACAGAGAGAGCTATAAAAAGACGGAGTCAGAGGAGAGACAGATAAGGACACACACACACACACACACCTGCTAATGAAAGGTAAACACCCTTCTGCCTCTGCTTGATTAGCTAATCTAATTACACACCTCGCTGGCTGCTGGAGAAGGCCAGATGGCCAATGAATGTGAATGTTCGTATGCGTGCACACGCACGTTCGTACACGCTCGTGTGTCTGAGTGTTTCCATAGAGGCTGATAGTGGCTCTTGACATTTTGAGGGTCTTTTTGTTATTTACACTCATAGACTGCAACATTTCAATGACTCCATTTACGCATTCAAGACTGAATTACTGTCTTATGATGTGTGCGGTTTCTTTCTCTCTCTCTATGCCATTACTGGAGCAGTTTACTATTTTCTATTAGACAAAGCTTTATGTGGTGGTATACAGTGTTATTTTTGAGATAATTTAGTTTAGTGTCACTTTTATGTTAAAAAAAAGGGTGGATTTTATCATTTTAATGTTAAATATTTGTCTTAAAACCACAAATTTTTGCGGCAGTTTGCGACACGTGGCCTCTTGTCTGTTTGTGTTTTACACAAACCAACTAAACAACAGTTTGCAGAGATGCATGCCCAAAAGAAAAGCCCACATTTCTGGTCTGAAGGAGAAACACACCTGCTTTTAAACATTGTGAAAGACTTGGATATCAACAGTTTTTTGGATATACGCAAATTTCAAGAAGGTGGTTGAAGGAATGAAAGAGGGAGGCTGCGTTTGCACGGTCCAACAAGTCCGCCACCGGTTATTGGAGCTAATAGGAGTATGCACGGCTGCATGTAAACGGGAATATTTGTGGAATATTCATTTTCATTAGCCATACCATGTGTAGCTTTGTAGGAATATTGACTTTTTCATAATGAGTTAAAAAAAAAAAACTGAATATTTTGTGCATGTAAATGTAGTCACTGTTACATTGCTGGAGCTCCGTGGAGGTACCATCATGAATCAAGATTCAAAGAACCCCTTGTTGAATTTTATTAATTATTTAATTTTACTACTTGGTTACATCTGTGTGTGTGTATATAAATATATATACACATATATATATATTAGGGCTGTCAAAGTTAACCCAAATTTATTTTAACGCCACTAATTTCTTTAACGCATTAACGCAACTTGCGATTTGTAGGCTGTAGAGGGCTCAGTTTAGGTATCTAGTTATCGGTATCATATGAAACTAGAAAACTTAAGGAATCAATTGGTACCAACCATGTCATACTAGCTTGTCGCGAAGGAGGATAAATAACGCTCCAAACTTGCGCTAAATTTTGAGGAACAAAAACTGGCTTGGCCATTTTCAGAGGGGTCCCTTGACCTCTGACCTCCAGATATGTGATTGAAAATGGGTCCCATTTTTTTTTGGCAAATAAGATAAGAAAAGAAATTCCTTTATTAGTCCCACAGTGGGGAAATTTGCAAAATCTATAAATTATATATATATATATATATATATATATATAATAAAATGTATGTTTTTGTGTACAAGATATTAGCGAGACAACAACTGAATGTATTGTAGAAGAAGAAGTTTTTACCGGTGAATGTCTCTGTGCAGGGGTTGACTCCTGCCAACCGCTTCGAGGTACCAAAATCTGAGATCTTCAAGACACCACTGTAGGTGTTCACCAGCACATTATCACCCTGATGGAGAAACAGCAGTGATGTTACACTTGATCGAACCACAGACTGTGTTGTACGAAGGTCTCGTTCGACGTGCTTCCTTGTACCTTGATATCTCGGTGGACGATCTGGTTCTCGTGCAGGTACCGGAGCCCCTCCAGGATCTGTCTGGTGTAGAAGATGATCGTCGCCTCCTTCAGCGGGCCCCATTTAGACCGCAGCAACGCTGACAGGCTTCCTGGAGAAAGGAAGAGAAGGAGTGTCCAAAACCTTAATCATGAAATGGGAAGATGACCCAGCAGTTAGAGAGACCGCCCAGTAACCAGAGAGGTCACAAGCATCGATCTCTGAAACAGACAACTCGTCCATCATGAATCAAGAATATCTGCCTACCTGCGCAGGATGAAATTATCAGTAAAGCACAAAGTAGACACAGTATTTTTGAACTGTTCTAGTAGGACTTTTAAGGATTGAAGGGTTTCCTGAACAAACACTAGTCCTATTCACACAGCTGTGTTGTTGTTTAACCATCTTTCTCTCTGGTACAAACGCACCTCCAGGCACTTGTTCCATGAAGATCTTGATGTATCCGTTCTCAGAAACGGAGCCCAAATACTGAACAATGTTCCTGTGCTTCAGGTACTTGTGGAGGGCAATCTCTTCATGAAGGGGCTGGGAGTACCTAATTCACACAGAGAGAGAGAGAATGAACCAAAGATAAATACTTTTTTCCCTTTGCTTATAATGCATGCACTGCAATTTATATCTATCACACAAAATCAATTAGTATGTAATCCACGTAATCGGTATAAAGAACAACAAATTCCACATAGGGAGGAGGTCGGGATGGATGGGTGGGTCCTAAAAAACACCAGACTTTAACCCAGGAGACCACTGGTTGTGTATCTCGAGTTGAACCAGAAGTCAACATTGATTTGTCACGTAACATCCGTACTTAAGTAACGCCACTTCCGTAGTTATTTTAACCCGAACCACGATGTTTTCCTAAACCTAATAAAGTAGTTTTGTTGTTTAAACTTAAAGTTGTTTCCTGTGAAGACAGATGTTTATTTTGAAAAGCCTGTACGCATGTCACGAGTGGAAATAGACACGTGTTGCTGGACATTCATAGGAGAACGCATTGTATGAAGATACGTTGTCCAGTTACAGCATCAACCTGCTTCACATTCTCCTATTTTTACATAACTAACTAGGACAAACAACCTGGTGTTGTAAGAGTAAGACATTCATTAACACATAAGATATAACATTTACCATCCCTTGTCCCATAATCCAAACATCTGGTGTTAAGTTACTCTTCAAGACTATATCACTATTTCTCTTAACATGACTCTGAAATGCTGTTTATGTGCACTTATATGAATTTTAACAAGTTCGATTTCTTCATCGAACAGTCAATTCTGTGACTGTAAAATAGAATGGAAAAACATTTTTCTACAACTTTTTGAATGGCAAACTTTGATCATCATCTTTCTCCACAAACACCTACCTGCTGTCTCTCTCAGGGATCTCTTTGATGGCGATTCGGACCTGGTTGCTGACGTCTCTCCCAGCGTACACCACTCCATAGGTGCCCCGCCCCAACACCACCCTGTCCCCTGTCTCATCGGTGTCGTACTCATACTGTAGCACACACAGAAACATAAATATTATTATTTATTATTTTTATGCAACTGGCCCCTAGAGCTATAAATATAAATATTTACTGTAAAATAATGTCTATATTTATGACCTCCAGTGTGTCTCCGTCTCCTTCCCCCTCCAGCTCCACAGCGTTCCCCGTACCATCTGATATCATCTCCTTCACCATGGAGCAGAATCTGAAACACGACATTATAACATTATTATTTCCAATTCATGACCGTAACACCATGTTGCAATACAATCGCACATACGTACTGTACAAACACAAACACAGACAAGCACACACACCTACACAGACACATCTAGAGGTGTGTGTCCTCACCGACTGCACTGCTCCTCAGTGGAGAAGTAGATCTGGAAGTCGTCTGAGTTATCGTGGACGTAGAGGAAGCAGCACCGCTCATCAAACTTACTGATGCTGCAGACAGAAGAGTTGGAGTAGATGAAAACTTAAATAAATTGTTTTCTCTTCTTTCTCTGTTAAATTACATCTTCTGACACAATTAAAAAATATATTTATATGTACTCTTAAATCATCCATTAAATGTTTTATTGTACATGTGAAAACTGTTTTTATTATATATACATGTAGGACTTTGCAACCAAATTTTATGAGCAAAACTGAACTTTATACCACGTACAGTAATAAACCCAAATAAACAATAACACGTTTTGTGTTTTAGTTGCATAATGTCCAAAATGCAAAACAGTTTGGAAACTTTTGCATCTTATTCAGCTCCAAAATAACATTCATACCTGATGCCTTTGATGGACATTGCATTGAAGTTCCACTCATGGATCCCTTTCTGTAATGAAAGCAAATTAAGTTTTTATTTCACAGTTGTGCAGAACGGTCACACATTCAAGCAGGACTAACTCAAAGTCTAATTTTAAAAAGGGATGAGGAGCAGAAGGAGAAAGCACGTATGCGATGTTCCTTTTTGATAAAAGTTGCCAGGTTTCCATCCAAATGTAGCGCAAATTTTAACTGAATTTCCAGAAAAATCAGCAAAAGAAAATGATAATTATTGCAGGTTTCCATCCACTATCGTTATGCAAATATTAGGATGTTGATTTCTCCAGTCGGGTGCCATTAAACCAAGAAGAAAAGGACACAGCGAGATGATGTAATTAAAAGAGCGCCATTCACACAGCTGCTGTTTCAGGGGAAAGGGCAGAGTCGTGAGGCCTTCATGCAGAGAGCACATCAATGGTGGAGACCTGATAATTGCTCCTTGATCAAGCTTCAATAAACCTTCTGTGTAAGACATCAACAGCTCCGGGGCCTCTTCCTTCTTATTGACTGAGTTAACTTGTGTATCAGAAATTCCACAACATCTATCCAGTACCGTTATGCAAATATTAGGATGTTGATTTCTCCAGTCGGGTGCCATTAAACCAAGAATAAAAGGACACGACGTGATGATGTAATTAAAAGAGCGCCAGTCACACAGCTGATGTTTCACCTGTTTGTAATCGATTTAAGTCTATGATCAGTAATTTGACACATTATTTTCTGGTAATGCAGTAAACTTTAAACATACTGGAAAAGCATCTTTCATTGTTTATCGCTGGTTTTTGGGTAGCGTTGGGAACTTTATCCACTCATCCATCCTTGGAGCTACATCTGGAGAGACTGAGATTTTATAATGAAGATAGAGGAGTTGTTTTCGGTAAGATCTGGGACCCTGTATTTAAATTTTTTCAAGCTACAGACTAATGTGTTGTGTCCAATGTAAAGCACCTTGCTGTGTATTTTCCTTTTTTTGGTATATACACTTTTTTTTAAAGAAAAACTGCTTTATAATAAATTAAATTATGACTGTGTTCATTGTTACTACCCAGGATTGGCTGTGTCCGTTTGTGTTTTCTTTTTTTTTTTCTTGTTTGTTTGTATTCTAGCTAGGCTCTCGAAAAAGACTAAATACATATTTTGTAAAGAAAGAGTGCCAGTCAAACCTCAAACGGTGGAAAAAAAACATGTAGAAAAGTCATGGAAATATGGCATTTCTATTTGCTTTATGTATTCATTTGAATATATGGCTGATGTGTTTTTTTCTGTCGCTATTTTTTTATCTCTTCAGGGGAAGCTTGAGTAACGTTTAAGTCACATACTTCATGCGCGTCATGATTTATTCTTTCTATGGTTCCATCGATACACCATCTTTTCCAACTTAGCCAGGCGTGAAAACTATTTTGTGATACTTTATGCGCATATTGAAAATGTGCATGAAAACAGGTGGATGAAAACGCACTTAGCGACAGTTAATTATCAATGGTGTAATGCAATGAGGGGTTATGTGGTTAAGAAGATGATGTTCTTACCGTTTCGGGAGGAGAAACATGCCAGATAGAGACGTTCTTCTCTTCAGCCTCGTTGTTAATGGACACATAGGAGGGCTGGTAAACCTTAGTTGGCTCCAGAATCAACACCTGTAACACAAAGAGATAAAAGACATGTTAACACGAGTCTCTGAATATGATCTGATCGAGTGTGTTTGTTTGCGTAGCCTATGTGTGTTCGTACTGGAAAGCGCAGTCGATTGGTGGTGCCCTGCGTGGCCTCGACGATGATGTCCATCCAGAAGTTGAGTCTCTCTCCATGAGGAGAATGTTCCACCGTCGTCTTCTTAAAGTTCTGGATCAGCTGCAGGTTCTGCACCACCGACCGCAAATACCTGGAAGAAAATACACATAAGACAAATCAATGGAAAATAATTCACATGTTTTGGTTAGTATTTTTGACTTTTGTGCGTATGGTCACTGAAAGAAAAAAAGGAACCATTTTCTAATCAAAAAGACATCATCACACAAATAAGAGCCAAAATTGTGGATTTTTTGAAGGGGGTTTGGCTAGCTATACTTTTCTGTGAATGTCTTTACCAGAGAGGCGGCTTGAGTTTGAAGAGCTTCTCGGCGGCCTGCGTAGCTTTAGGGATGTCGTTGGCGAGCATGCTAACGGTGAAGAACTGGCCCACGTCCCAGTAGTTATTCATTTTCTCCAGGGAACCTTTGCGCCCCAGCAGACTGTTCAACCTCACACCTTTAAAACATCAGATTATACGTGTGAAAACATTGTAGAATATTTATAAATACCATCGAGCTTAAATTAGACTGCAAAGGATGACCTCTACTAAACCCAAAAGACACAATTTCACCATGTGTTTATATTCTGAAACTGAACAATGAATACAGTAAACAATGGGCCATTTAAAGAAACTGACACATTTGAAAATATTCGTATCGGACAGTTCCAGCTTGGTTTACGAGTTGTTTACTGGCTTGGTAAATCAAGCCTTGGTACCTATTTTCCTCAGTTCAATGGAGCTCTCGAACTGTAGTCCAGCGACTATGAGGAGGACAGCCAGGTTGATACCAGAGTAGAGAGTCGGCTGCAGCTCAAAGCCCTTTCTGTACCTATAATAATGCAAATAATAAGATGCAGATTACATATTTATGATAGCATGTGGAAGAGATTAGAGTGCATTAAAGTATATGTGTATATTCTCACCACTGTATAGCGTTGTCCCTGTTTTTGGTGTCCTTGCAGTCGGAGTCCAGGAAGATGTCCTTGTATATCCGTCCACAGAGGCAGAACATGTCCGGCGCCGGATGTTCACACGACTGCAACACCTGCAGCATCACTGTGAGAGCCTGCTCCCTGTCACCAGGACTGTTCCTCCTGCACACATACACATGTGTACATTAACGTTAAATAAAATCCACAATTTAATACATAAATATCATTAAATATGTGATTTAAAGATAGCTTAACCACACTAAATCATATAAATGACTAAGCCAAACCTCATTTGGTTACAGTATATGGAATATTAAACTGAATTACCAAGTTCATCAAAATGGGTATTTTTCAATTAAACTTACACCTAGGGGAAAAAAAAGTTAATGTAGAGTTCGCTGTTTTAAAGCTAGCTTTGACCTCTCCAGTTACTGTACCTTTAACTTGATTTATCTTTCCAACTAGATGCCTGTCTCTTTGTGACAGTTTTACATGCTGTTTTTTACAAAGATTGTACATTTTTATGGGATAATAATTTCCTTTATTTAGTAAAACAGCTGCCACAAAGTCAGAATCTGGTCTTAACTCAATTAAATATGCAGCTAGTGACTCTGTTTTGACTCTACGGGACTCTCCGATTTGGCTTAAATGTAAAGGTAAAAATCAAAAATAGACACCTACTTCCTCCATGTGGGATCAATAAATATATCTAACTATAATTAATTTGTGCACTTATCCAAAGCCTTGCAAATGTTTGTGTCCAAAGTAAAGCCACCGATTCAAACAAAAAGAGTGAAAAGTTAGTGAAAAGGGAATGAAAGCTTTGAATGTTAGCAATGAATTTGATGGATGAAAAAATAAAAAGTTATGACTTTAGCATCACAAAAAAAAGGGCCAAAATGTTTGGTAGTAAAAGCTTCCTGTAACGTGAGGATTGATATGAAGTGGTTAGATCACTCTTGTTGAGAAGAAACAGCCGGATGAAGACGGATAACTGTCTTCAGCAGCACTTCTTTGACTTTACTGTTCTTCCCACTTCATCAGCTTCACAATAACAACACTTCCTTGTTCCTAACTCACATGTGACTGAACTAACCAATCAGAAACTAGGATGATTAAGACCAAGGTAAATGTGAAAACCACAGAGGTATATTCAGCAGATTATTGCAACTGTTTTAAAGTCACTGAATAAGTATTCATACATGTAAATATGTAAATAACTAACTGTATAAACAGTGTACCCTGTGTGTAAACTATGCATGGATTCTTCTCTAGGCCTGAGTCTGAATCCAGCTTACCTGTTGAGGGCGAAGGCGTAGTGGAACTGGATCATGGGCTGCGTGGCCAGATCACAAGTCGGCAGCATCTCCAGAGTCTGCACCAGTTTCACCATGGCATCGTAGTCCTGGTGGTCACATAAGGGGAAATCATTTAATGTATGTGTTTTGCAACTTATATATATAATGTTGTTGTATACAGTTTCTCCATAATAAGACTGTGTTGTGTGTTTGTACCTGTATGTCTCTGTAAGAAAACAGCAGGTTCATGACGATGTCCTGGGTGAGGACTTCCGTGTTGTCGATTCGGAGTTTGATGCGAGAAAGCTCCTTGGCCAGCTCCTCTCCCTGGTACTTCTCTCTGGCCTTCCTGATGTCATTCAGCAGGGTGTCCTTAAAGGAAGCACTGCAGAAGACACACAGTAAAAGGAGAGACAATGGCATGATAGAAAAACAGGGTAATTAATGGGCAGATTTCACCCAAAAGAGGTTATAACCAATCGTCTCCCAGTTTTTGGGAGTAAAAACAATTTACTCATACTTGTGGGTTTAGTTTTTGCAAGAGAGAGTTACGATGCAAGCTAACGGAACATGAATTGCAGCTGCATTTTGGAGCCAATGAAGCTTCCCACCTACACGTGAGTTTAATACGATAACTTGTGTATGATCAGGTTCATGTTTTAAAATGTGTCTCACCATGATGTGACGTGGATGTCCTTCAGCAGGCTGGTGAAGCGATCCGTCAGGGGGACGCAGAGCGGCCCCAGCAGGTTGTCCCAGCTGGGCTGCATGTACTCACTGGCCCGGCGCTGGGCGTCACTCTCACAGCACATGTACTCGTGGTTAGGAGTCACTATGTAGGGGATGAAGTAGTAGTTACCACTGGATGCCTGGAAGGAGAAAAGGAAACAAATTTTGTCAAAGAAAAAAGAGGATTCAGATTTGACTGTGAGTACCGGAGTCGCTTATAAATATAATGCAGATAAAAAGGCAGGCCGGATGCTGATGCCAGGTGTAGAAGGAGACAAGGAAGAGGAAGGGATGGAGAGATTGAGGATTATAGTGATTAATGAGGAGGATCAGTACACTACTGAGATTGTTTGGTAGCATCATGACAACATCAGCAAAGGTTAGCTAAATTAATGAGGCTCACATGGCTGTTAAATATCCAGAACAGCAAGAACCAACGCACACTGCAACACCATTTCTTTTTGTTGTTGTGGTTTGTCGTTTCTTTTTTATTTCCTTTTTCTTTGTTTTTACATCTCTTTTCTTTTTCTTTCTTTGTCAGTCTTTTGGTCTTTATTTTTGTTGTGATGTTGTGTTATTTGAAAAGTTTATGTCGTTAAATTATTTTTAAAAGCACTGGCAAATAAATTACCATTAAAAATATCATCTACTATTTTCACAGATATGAAAATATCTCATGTAGCTTAAAGAAACAGTGTATAGCATTTCGGGGATCTAATAGCCGAAATGGAATATAATATTCATAACTATGTTTTTATTAGTGTATAATCACCTGAAACTTGCTGTGTTTTTGTTAGCGAATGAGCCGTACTGTATATCTTCATAGGGAGCAGGTCCTCTTTACGGAGTCCACCATGTTTCTACAGTAGCCCAGAACGGACAAACCAAACACTGGCTCTAGAGAGAGTCTTTCACGTTTTTACGTTACCTGAAGGCCACCGTAGTTCTTCAACAGGCTTGTGAAACTGCAGTAACGTGAGTCCAAAACCCTGGTACCGTCTGACTTCAGTTGCTCCTAAAGTAGTGTTATTATGGTAAGGATGGCCGCTGAACAAGGTGAACTGCGTTACCACGGTTTTGCACTCACGCTCACGTTACCAGTCCTGGAAAGGGTGACGTGAGCGAAGGGGTACTCAGTTGGTTGAAATCTGCAACCACACTACTAGATGCCGCCAAATCATACACACTGTTCCTTTAACATAACTTCTGCTGTTTGCTGCTGAGCAGGTTTACGTGTACGGTGGGTTTTTAGAGCTTTTTCTCTGCCTCCTGCGTCCGAAAACAACGGTAGGAGAGTGAACCAAAATACAGCATCACTATAAACTAGAGGATGAGCAGCTCATGTTGAATGTAGTATATGTGAACTTGACCTCCTCCTCTGCAGAGCAGAGCACCACAAGTTTTATCATTTCATCTCAGAAGAAATAGTGGTTTTATTTCACAGCAGCTTAAGTTGAGATACTCATCATCAGAGTGTCCAAAACTCACGTTATCCTTCTTTGGTTTTGTGAGCTACATGCTGTTGTTATGGCATTTACTTTGTTATTCACACAACATCCCATGGCGAGGTCAGGGTGGTTTTTTTTAGCCCCTCCTCCATGTTTATTAATATTATTAGTCTGTGAGAAAATCTCCCAGCATGCCCTGGTGTACCTACTTTATTACGCATTCCAGAGCCTCTGTATTCTGGAGGCAACTGAACCCAGGGAAAACCTACCGCTGGAGGACGAGTGGCCTTCTCCACACACACACAGATAAACACACAGTACATATGTTAAAAGATGAATGTGTGCGTGTGTGTGAGAGAGAGAGAACAGAGTGAAAGCATGTCCTGCATGTATTTGTACGTGAGAAGAAGAACGGCATTTGTCACGAACATTATTCCACAAATAGCGCGAGACAGTGTGTGCACATAAATCACACTGTAACACACACACACATCAACTTACTGTGTTTTTCTGTGCCACCATGTCCTGTAAGGAGACAAAACAAAGAGCATATGAGGATTAAGGCTTAATTGTGAAAGAAGCCCAAGAGGACGTCCTCAAATGTCTTGTTTTGTCCACAACTGAAAGATATTAATTTCACTGTCATAGAGGAGTAAAGAAACCAGAAAATATTCACATTTAAGAAGCTGGAATTTGGACTCAAACCAATAAATCAATTATGAAAATAGTTGGCGATTAGTTTAATAGTTGATAACTAATCGATTAATCGTTGCAGCTGTAATGAGAATGGATTTAAAGACTGGACAGCAGAGCTACAGTGTGTTTTCTTGTGTACTCTTGAGGTGTACTGCCACATTACTACTTCAAACAGCTGCTACATGTACTTCACACAAACACTGACCAATATGCACACACACACACACACACACACACACTAGTCTGTAAATAACACAGTGGTTCACTTTGTTCTAAGGAGCTGCCAAGGAATGGCATCCATGAACTCTGAATCCACCGACAGGAGATACAAAGAGGTGCATGTGTGTGTGGGAGTACCTTCAGTGACAGGGCAGTGTCAGGGTCGGTGTCGTGGTACAGGATGACGTTGTTGGCCATGTCGAAGCTCTCCCTCACGCCCAGATGGTAAAACAAGGACGGCTGCCGGAACACATCGCTCATGTCAACAACCGCGATGTCTGGAAGGAGGGAGACGACCACGAGGATGAACATAAAGGGGGTGACAACAACAGAAAAACACTCTCAAACTATCAGCTCTTGAGTAAGACACTCTGAAGCACTGCAGGCTTTAAGGCGAGCATCTGATCCATCATCCATGACCTCTGACCTTAGCAAAGTGGGAATACTCTTCGTTGTTGGAGTTTTATGGCGATTGGCAAACAACTTTATGGTGCATTACCATCGTGCATTACTGCCACCAGCTGGTCTGGAGTGTGGATCAGGATTCTAACTACTCACTAGTTTTACTCGCGGCGGTTGTCAAAAAAAGCACCAGTTTCGCTTCTGTGCTTTTTATACTCAGGTTGTCAACACATCGATAAAAAAACACAAATGTCAACCTCATGGTGGCGCTAGAGAAAAAGTCGAGTGATCACCAAAAGTCACTAAGATTCATCCACTTTAGGGCAGGAACTGCACAAAACCTCATAAAAATCCTTCCAAGATATTTTAGTCAAAGTGAGCCACACCGCTAGCATGGATATTAAACACGCATTTCATATTAGCAATCTAATTGTCTGTTAATTATAGGTTAACATCATGTACTGTGTATACAAAGACGTCTCTCACAGCAGACTCTCAGACATGTCACGTCAGGCTAACCACAGTTTACCAGTCCCGCCCTGCATTGTGCATGCTGGCTCTGTGGTTTACTTGGGAACTTGAATGGCGCTGAGCCATAATTAATGTTAATAATTACACCTGTGTTGTACCTGCTATGACTCAAACTGATAACATGCTTTTATTGAGCCTGTTATACCAAGCAGCAACCAAACATCCTATCTAAAAGACAAATAAAAGAGGTTTTGTGGCTGTTTGTCTCCATCATCCACTGATATTTCAACCTTTTAACCAAATAGATTCTTTCATCTTAGTCATTGTATTAGCAAATAAATGATAAGCCACATAAAGAGTCAGATATAGATGTAGTCTGATTTTAAATAATTATTGAAATATTGCAATGCTATGGCTTCTAATGTTTTCAATTAACGTATTAATTTTGGCCATACTTACTGTCTTAGGCTACACTATAGCACTATAGCCTACTAATGTGTAGACTATAGTACAATTCATGGCAATCTTGCTATCTTCTAATACTGTCCATAAACATGCCTGATTTAAATGCTTCTTGTGTAAAAAAATGCTTCAACATTAGCAGCAGATAAGGCTTCATGTTTCTCAGGTTTTCACTCTGAGTCATTGTGGAACTGAGACTTTAAATGTCTTCCTTTTCAATCACAGTATCTTCCTTTTTATAAAACACTCACACACACCACAGAAGACTCCACCACACTGTCACTCTTTCTCTCCTGAATAAATAAAGGTAAACCTTTTTTAAATAGTTCTGAAATTGTCACTCAAACGCACCATAATTTAATTTAATAACAATATTCTGTCTAAAACACACTAGAAGCTGGAAGGATGAAAGATGATGCTGTGTGGGAGTAATTATCTGTGAGATGAGTGAGTTAGCCTTATAATAATAGTCATACTGCACATATGAGAATTTGTAAATTCCCAGCAGGACTTTGGTGATTTACTGGTCTAAATGCATAAAGTTTGCAGTGACAATTTCAACATGCAGTTGAAACAACTTTTATGCATTTTATGCATAAAACATGACTTTTTAAGATAAATTACCCCATTTTTAACCTCAATGTCTTTTTTTTTTTTTTACCTGTAAAGGACCCAAAGTCCTGCTGTCCTGGGGAGACGGTTAAAACTGCAGGATACACTCTCTCTCTCTGTCTCTGTTTGTGTTTAGCAATGCAGTTCATCTGTTTGATATACATACAAAGCATTTCTTCTTTCCGCCTATTCGGGAAAATTCAAATTTACCTCTTTTGACAGTATTACAGTTTAGCTTCCAGCTTTTCTAGCAATGTATTTCAGCTCTTAGCTTCTTTAGGTAATGCGGTTCAGCTTCCAACTCTGCCAGTTGTACTTTTCATCTTCTAGGGTTTTCAGCAGTGCAGTGCAATGCATTTGAGCTTTAACATTTTTAGGCAAGTCATTTCACATTTCTGCATTTTCAGCAATGCTTTGCAATAAATTTCAGCTGTCAGCATTCCCATGCATTCTCAGCAGGAAATGCATTTTCTAGTAATGAATGTGCTGCTAAAGAGATGTAAATCCAGAGGACAGATGGTCATTTTGTAATGGGTTATGTATGAATAATGGTGATGTGTTTTGTTTTTTATGTCTGATGGGTCTTACTTGTCTGTCTGTCTGTCTCTGGTAACAGGATGTCTATTGGATGTGTACTTTTTCTCAAACTGAGCTGCCTATGGATGCAAAATGAATTTCAGTGCAAACTGACAATAAAGTTGTATCGTATCGTATTTCTGTGACTATTTGAACATGCAGTTGAAACAACTTTTACTTATGCGTAAAACTTTTCAAGATAAATAACCCCATTTTTAACCTCAACGTCTCGTATTTTTTTTTTTACCTGTAAAGGACCCCAAAGTCATGCATTTCATTACCTGATGTTGATAGTTTGCACACAGTATATCTGTTGTTTCAACAGCATTTCAGTGACTACTTCAACATGCATTCAACAACTTTTACGCAAACTTGTGCGCACAACATGACTTTTCAAGATAAATTACGCATTTTGAACTTATCTTTTCACTTGTAGATGACCCAAAGTCATGCATTTCATTACCTGCATCGTAGAAACTGTCCAGCACCGACGTCTCTCCAAAGTCCAGCCGACCGAAGGTGAAGGTGGTGAGCAGCGCGCTCTCCGCGTCGCAGGCGCTCTGCAGACTCTGCAGCGCTCCGGACTCCGGGCTGCTGGCCATCACGGACTTCAGACCGTCGTTCAGCACGTAAACAACCCGCAGAGAGCGTTGCTTGGCCGGCGGACACGGGCTGCACACGTCGGTCCTCTCTCGGTCCCTCTGGTCCCGGTCCACCACGCTCACCCCGGCGGAGTGCTCTCCTCCCATGTCTGAGACCTGCGAGCTCTGCCCAGTATCCATACCGGGAACTTGGTGTTTCTGCTTTATCTCCTTCCTTCACTGTCCGCCTCTTCCTCCTGTTACTTCCTTTAATCTGTCCTCTTATCTCCTCGTCTCGTGCTCCCTCTCGCTCACCTGTTGCGCACCTGTCGCAGCTTGAGAGCAGCGCGTCTGAGTTTGTTCCTCTCCGCCTCATTAACTCACATCATCTGCTCATTATCTCGCACCAAGAAGTCCACTTTAACCCAGACTGGATCCGACTAGATCCAGGATGGAGAGGAGGACATGTGGAGAGAGAGAGGGGGAGAAAACAACATGCACCCAGAAGTTACCTCTCACTCTGGTTTCATGGGCGACATTGGCACTATGGTCTATACACTGTAAACAGTTGCTGTTAATTTACAGCAGGATTTCAACAGTATTAACCTGTTATTGCTAAAAACAGTGCAGTTTTTTAACTGAACTATAATGCATTCTTAAAAAACAGAGCACTTTACTGCTGATCAACTGTCTAAAGTATCATCAGTAACAGTTTCATGCAGTCATTTTTTAATTCTGGGACCTGACCTGACACATTTTCATTCACATATCTTGAGGTCAGAGGTCAAGGGACACCTTGACAAATGGCCATGCCAGTTTTTCCCCACCAATATTTAGCCCGCTTCAACCTAGACTGGATCCGACTAGAGGATGGAGTGGAGTCAATGTGGAGAGACAACATGCACCCAGAAGTTAAATCCTTTCACTCTGGTTTCATGGGCGACATTAGGAGACACTCTGGAGCGTGCTGTCATTACTGTCTGAAATGTTATCGCGTCTCTCTGGTTGTCTAAATATAAACCTTCTGGTCTCCTCGTGCAGCCAAGTTATTCTCATATCTATGGACGTTTTTATTGGACTTCATTAGTTGTAACCCACAGAAGACATTCCACAAATGTCTGATCTGCAAATATTTCACTATCCACAAACATGTATTTTTGTATTTTTGTTGTGTAAAGTCACATTAACAAAAATACAGGGCGATTTGCAAATATGCATAACTTACTCTGTAAATATATATTTTAAGGTTTACATGTAAAGTGATAAACACACATTTGTGGACCTCGTTTGTGGGTAGTGAAATATTTGCAGATCATGGTACATATTTGTGAATTGTCTTCTGTGGATTACAACTATTATCTACAGATCTGCTGCGGTACCAATCGGACAAAACTCTGTAAACAAACAGGAGGAAAGTTACAAATGTCACGTGGCTCACAAATCCACAGGAAGCGATCTGCAAATGCACAAATAGATGCACAAATGTGTAGAAATCACTTTACATGTAAACCTTAAAATACGTATTTACAGAGTAAGTTATGCGTATTTTCAAATCGCCCTGTATTTTTGTGGATGTGACTTTACACAACATAAATACAGAAATACATGTTTGTGGGTAGTGAAATATTTGAATGTCTTCTGTGTATTACAACTAATAAAGTCCAATAAAAACTTCCATACATATTCACCTCATTCAGCACACATGGAGCTTTAAGTTTTTACGCATCAGTTATTTAATGTTGTTGATCAAGTGCAATATTGTTTTGGAAAGTCTTTCCCAGCTGAACATGGGAACCCAATCTGGATCCGTTACGCACTGGCGGCACGTGTTAATACCGGACATTTCTGACAGCCCGAGGCCAATAAATCACACTCTGACAGATCGGGGCACGGGGTCCACGTGATCCCAAAACGGGGTCAGTGCCACTGATCCGTTCCTGGACACCTACTAGAAGTGTTTTAATGCTTCCTAGAAGAAACACAGTGCTATTATTATCATTGATATATGTTGGTATCTTTTCTGAGAGAAATAAGTAGAATATTTATAGTAATTATCTCATTTTATTCATCTTTACTTTTTCAGTTAAAGAGGATCTATTATGCTTTGTGCCTTTTCCTTTCCTTTAGTGTGTTGTATCGTTTTTTGTGTATGTAAAAGTTCTGCAAAGTTAGAAAAGCCCAAAGTCCACACCTAAGGGAGTTACTCTACCCCACATAAAAACGCTGCTCCTGAACTGCCTGTAACGCCTCGCTTTAAGTCCCGCTTTTTCTTTCGTAACATGGTGATGTCACCAAGGAACACATTTGCATAATGGCTAGTTTGGCAGGCCCTCAAACAAAGCTAGTTAGAGCGGAGCTGGAGCGGGGTCCGAAGAGTTTGGTTGACCAATTACGGAAGACGCTTTTTGGGAAGGCGGCACAAGAGCTCAAACAGAGCGTTTCAGACAGAGCGTGAAAAGATTAGAAACATTAAAACATGTTAACATGTTCTAGTAGAAACCCAAAATACAAGTATGAACCTGAAAATAAGCACAATAGGCCCTCTTTAATACAGCTGAGGATAAAATGCTCTTCTGAATATTTTGGAAGTAAATGGACTGGACTACAACAACAGCTCCTAGCGTCTGGTTCAAATGCAGCCAACTTATTAGATGAGTATCTGTCAGCAAAGGGAGACCAGCTGACCAAGTCCAGCTGCCTCAGCTTCAGTGAATCTGAAACTCAACTCTCTGTCCTGACAGAGACTTGGCTCTCTTTGGATGCTCGGATGAATCTTTCACCTTCACCTTTACACATTCAAGCAGCTCTAATGGTGACCATCTAGCAAAAGAAAAGGTATTCTCAAAGACTGGAAAACACTGGTTGCCTGTGAACTAATAATTGAAAATATTAACATAAATGGGAAGAATCTTGGGGTCTCTTTTTGTAATATCATGACTCAGTTGTACTGCATTTGTATGTATATATAGATTTTTTTTTCTTTCTTTGTTTTGTACTTGTACACTCTTTTTCATGATGGGTTGCATTAAACAATCACATGTGGATGATCTATTGCTATGAGCTTTTGTGGGTGTGTATGTGTGTGCGCGAGCACATGTATATGTAGGTTTTGTGCATACATTTTTGTGTGGTTTATATGTTGGTATCAAAAAAATATGTCATTAAAAGATATTTAAAAAAATGTTATTCAATATGTTCTGCTTTTATGTTCACGATTAGCTTGTGTTGTTGTAAACCTACTGGCATTTTATACTGTGGAAATGTAAAATTTTAAGGTTTTTCTACAATTAAGCCCCAAAAAATAAGTTCTGAGTAACAAACCATTATAGGCCTACATCTAAAAAACGACTGCATACTGCAATAAAATTGACTGGCATGGTGTCTTTTACACATTGTCAGTTTTTTTTTCAGTTACGTACATCTAAATAAATACTGTTGCAGAAATTCTGCGGTGGTTTCAGTGCACTTTAAGGCTGAATCGTCACTTTCACTTCTCATTTTGTTCACTCAGACGTCCAGTTTCCATCTGTCATCCGCACAAATGCACTGCTTTGTAACAGTTATCTATAATGGAGCAGCAATCGCCTGAATAACAGTGTAAAGAGCAACGTAATGGAACAAAATGCTCCTTCATACCGTACTGTATATTACACATTTTACCAGTAGACAATTCAAACATGTTTGGTTTAAAAAAACAGAACAAAATCTGCACATGTACAGTACATAATAGCATCTTTATTACACAGAAATATAAAAGTATATATATTTATCACTATCCTGGAGAGAAAGGACCAAGTCAAGAAAACAACTTGTAGACTCAGTTGTAGCAGTTTTCTTGTTGTCATACGAAAGAAAGAAAGACAGAAAGAAAGAAAGAAAGAAAGAAAGAAAGAAAGAAAGAAAGAAAGAAAGAGAGAAAAAGAAAGATTTGGAGTCAAGAACAGGAAGGCCACAGTGACGGGTTGCCATAGATTCTGTGCACATATAAGGAAGGGAGGCAAACAGCCGTACATGCTACCACACACACACACACACACACACACACACACACAGACGTGCACACATATTGACTTTTACCTGTGAGGTCCGTTCACTGATTACATTCCTCAAACCCTGTCTTTACCCTTCACCTGCTGCCAAAAGAGCACCATAAACATCAGATGCACACAGATGGATCTCAGTTTCGATTTGGGGGGATGCGACCAGCACAGCTGTTTCTTGAGGTTTCTGGAGTCGTGGTGCAAAAGTGCAAAAGCAATAAAACAAAAAAAGGTAAAATAATGTGTTTTGGTCCAGAAGGCAATACTCTTCATTTGAAAGATATCACAGATAGGCGTGTTCATGCAGTGACGTGTGCTTTTCTTTGCATTTCATTTGCAGCCAAATATCACAGGGCAGTTTTGAATGTTGTCAAAGAAATTGTTTGACATTGTTGGAAATATGCTTCTTTGCTCTCTTGCTGAGAGTTAAATGAGAAGATTGATACCACTCTTACAGCACACTTACAGCCAGTAGATAGTTAGCTTAGCTTAGCATAAAGACTGCTGAATGTAAATTGGCTCCATCAAAAGGTAACAAAATCAGCCAACCAACTCCTGTAAAGCACAATAATTAACATTCTCTTTTTATTTCATACTCACAAAGTGTAAAAGTGACAATTTATGGTTTTCGGCGAATAGAGTGCTCCAGGGATGACGTATTTTTGTAAGCCATCCTGGAAGATAGCATCGCACGGGTTCCCCTTAGACAAAGAGCTAATGGGATTGATCCATCGGATTTGGATTATTGCAGAAAATAAGCTCTGTGGCAAACAAACGTTAATGATACTTAGCAAGACAACAAGGCTGTAAAGGCGGACGTGTCGACGTAATGGCGTTTAGTAGTTTCATTTAGCCACTTGTTAGCAACCGCCTTTTTTAAGACACGTAAAAGGTTCAAAATTCACGAGTGGGATATTTACTGACATATTTTATATCGTAGAACAAAATATTAAAATCTCTTCAGCTTGTGTTAACCACAGACCTGATTTCAGGCATCTAACTAAAATTGCATTAAAAAAAACATTGACTTCAAGTCGAGGGAACCGGAAGTGCAAAACTAATTTCCGGGTTTTAAGATTCATTCCTGCAGCACCCTTTATGTGCCGGACTATTTCTTGGTCAGGAGCAGTGACTTTCTGAAGACTTGTTGTCATTGAAAACCACAAATTGACATTTTTAGATATAACGTTAATTAGTGAGCTTTAGGGTTTCCCTCTGTTTCCAGTCTTTATGCTAAGCTAAGCTAATTAGCTGCTGGCTGTAGCTTCATATTTAGCATACAGATATGAAAGTTGCATTGATCTTCTCATTTAACTCCCAGCAATAAAGCAAATAATATCCCAAAATGTCCGACTATTCCTTTAAATAGCACCTATAGTATCAGTAATTGTCTTGTTGGTTAGACTTAATTAAACTGATAAGGGAAGAATCATGATGTGCTTATAGTTTTAGCCTCCCAACAGGTGGAATATTTGACTGCAAATTAAAAAATTATGACACTAAGAAAAAAAGGTCAAGGAAATATGTCCAATTGCCAGTGCTGTTAACGGCTGATGCTTCAAAAATCCTCCGCCTGCAGTGTACCATAGAAACATCAAGCTCAGTGTGTCAAACAACCTCAATGCTAATGATGTGCGTCAAAGTATAGGCTCTGATCAGCCCAAGTGCTAACCTTAATCTTGCCCGTAGAAGAAGTCATGATCCGGCCAAAACAACCTCACTTTACAAAAATGTCCCTAATATGAAGGTCTAAAACTGCAGTCCTCATATGGATGGAAAACAAACACTCTCTCTCACACACACACACACACACACACACACACACACAGATAGGAGGCGAAGGCCGCAGAGTTGTCACGGACCAGCACAGAGGTCGTCTGAACCAACCGGGCTACGAAGGTCGAGTTCCAAGTTTCCTTCACACTTAGAAACAAAAAGTACCGGCGAGGTCGCCACGGCAGTCTCATCATTGCGTAACCGTGGCAACGCACTGCCAATCAGTACCGGTGGCACAGCAAGCTTCGACAAGACAGCAGTAAACATAACAAGAGAAGCCTCTTTGAAAGAAAAATAAAGAAGTAAACGCAGGATAAGGCGGCGTCAGAGGGGGCGGGGGGAGGTGGCTGATTCCATGGTACTGTATTGTTGCTGATGTTGATCGCGTCGATCATTTTGGCACAAACTTTGTTTTGGCTGAAGTGTCTCGGCCAACAGCGAGAATGTTTTCAAATGTTGGTCTCCGATGTGGGGATTAGGAGGATGCTTTAGTCTTCATTTCGACAGGTTCTTCTTTATGTGCTCTACTTCCATCTGTCAAACAAAGACAGACGTAGTGGGATTTAATTTCTTGTACAGTTAAAGACATTAAGCTGCTGCTCTTAAAATCCTTCCTGGATGAGGTTACAGTAGCGTTACTAGAGAATTAATTAATTATGTTCATATTAGTCTGCTGATTATGTTTTTTCAATTAATCCGTTAATTATTTAGTCTACAAAATGTCACAATTTTCTCCTAATAGCTTGTTTTTTCCTGACCAAAATCAGAAAGTATTAAATCTATATTGATACATTACAGAAGAAAAAATCTTGTATATATGTCTTAAATTATTATTCAATTATGAAAATGAATAATATATTAATATACTTAATATTCTGTCAATTAACTGATTGAATCTGTAAATACGTTTTTTTGGCAAGGGTCTTTTTTATTAGTAATCTTTAGGAATTTGATCCTGCAAACTACAGTATGTTCTGTATTATATTGTGCTGTGGTACTGGTTTAATTTTAATCCAGTCAGCATCTGGAGTAAATTGTTCGTCTAACCAGCGGTGAGGTAGAAAAGGAACACTAGATTAGATTAAATTAAATTAGGGTGTTTTGCAGCCGCAAAAGAAACATTTCAGGTTTTACAGAAAAAAGCCAGTTTAAAATAACAACATTAAACATTAAATATAACATATAATGTATGTATATGATATTATATAATATAACATATACTAATAATATTGGAGCCTTTAAGTTTATTGCCAATAAAAGGTGTACCTTGTTAGTATTGATTATATTTCACAGACAGGCCTACAATATTTTACAGTTTGGATGGCTGACACATCACAAATGGATTAAATAGAATTATTGACATCTAGTGATACTAATGCCAGCTGGAAGGGGATTTATCTAGAACAACTTGGCATCTTGCTCAAGGGCATATGGCATTCAAGGCTACTGGAAGGTCCCTCTAACTTCTTGGCAAAGGCGAGTCAAGTTCTTTCACAACAAACTGGAAGAAAACATTTCTTCATATGGACCTCATGTGGGTGTCCACATGATTGTCCACATAGTATGTCAATCACTTGTGCATATAATAAACAAAGCATTATTCATAACCTCTGTGTGTGTATACTATATACTGTGTTTTTAAATTTATTTTTAAGTTAACTAGATCAGATTTTTTGTGCTGTTTTAGTTCACTTCTGGGGCATTTCTCCTAGAAAGCTAAATAAATTAAACGCTAATGTAAACCCAATATATACTGTATGTATTAAATATATATACTATGATTTCTATTATCATTTTTGCTATTAATTTCAGAACATGTTTTGTTCGTTTGTTCCATAAACAAATATCTCACCTGTAAACTAACACGAATCTTCTTCTCGTCATCCAGCGCGTTGGTTAACTGTTTCATCTCCTGCCTGAAATACAACACAAACACATCATGACTCATGATACTCATGCAGGCTTGTACACACACACACACACACATGTATAATAATAAACTTTAAATACAATATTTATTTAGTATCTAGTATTACTAAAAGTAAAGTTTTGAGAAGCGATTTAAAAGATGTCAATGACTGTAGGTCTGTATATATACTGTACGTATGACGTACCTGTGCTGGCTCTTCAGCAGTTCTACGGAGGACCTCAGGTCTCTCAGCTGGTTCCTGAGTTCCTCCAGTGTCGGGGGGGTCAGAGGTGAGTGCCGGAGCTCGGGGGAGGGGCTCAGACCCGAGGAGGAAGACGGGGACGAAGGGCGATGGCCGGCGTTTGGCGGGATCAGGACTGAGGGCTTGGGGGGCAGTGGTGCTTTATTGTCAGGTGCCTGAAAGCAAATGTAAACAAACATCAGTGATATTAACAATTTAGGAATTATTATTATTTTCCCCAAATACCCAAAATATAACCTGGTAGTTCTGCTTTGGTTTTATGACTCTAAAGAGCTTCAAGTAAAGTTAGGAATCCAGATTACAACAGAAATATACGAGTTTGTGGTGAGACTTTACGGAAAATAACTCCTTTTAGTGCTGAGAAAAATAGAAATTATAACATCTACAATTTCAGGCCAAAATTCATGTGTCGAGGAAGACTTGAATTGTTAAAATTGTAACATAAATCAAGAAAAAATGCATTTCTTAGTCATGATCAATTACTATTGAACCCCTCTGTGATGAAATATAAACTTAACATTACTAAAAAATCATTTTGTCATCTGTTAACAAACTGTTAAATCATAATTGAGTGTTTATGAGGAACCAAAACCAGCATGTAGTTTTAACAGGGTCAGAAAGATGAAAATCTGTGGCGTGGCGCCCTCTGTTGGATGAAATAAATAGTGAACAGTGAAGGTGGCCTTACAGAGATGTTGGGGACTCCTTTCCTCTGGAAAACCTCTACAGGTCTGGAGGGGACAGGCTCCGGCTCCTCCTTCCCTTTGTCCTTCTCCTTCCTGTCCTCCACTACTGGGGATTCCAGGTCGATGCTGGACAGGGAAGACTGCAAGAGAGACAGTGATGGTCTTATTTATTCAGTGCAAACTAAGTCTGTGGCTTTATCAAGTACTCTACAGATACTTATATTTCATCATAATCTATTAAAACAGCTCCCTGCATTTCACACTGCTCATTCTGCATAACGAGTACTTTTACTTTTGGTACTTAAAGTATATTTTGTTGTTAATACTTTTGTACTTTTAACTCGACTAATAAATTCTTTAGCCCTACTACAAACACACTTACGGGTGTGATGATCTGCGAGCGAGGCCGGCGGTCTTGGACTCTCGGCCGCGTCGCCGTCGGATGACTCAGCTTCTCAGTTGATGCCGGCACCGCGTCGAGGTCCACGTCTGCACAAACACACATCAGAAACACAAACACAACCTTCATCATCCTCATCAACAGGTAAAGTTTCACCTGAGACAAAAAGAGAGAGAGAGAGAGACAGCGCTCTCTCTGGCAGTTAACTGAGGCACCATATCTGGATCTCATTGGGTCGATGCTCCTGTCAATCAAACTCACCAGCGTCCTGTGACCTGTCAGGGGCAGAATCTGGTGTCGAAGCCCCGCCCTCAGACTTGGGGCTTTCACACCTGGGCAGGTAAACCATACAACAACATTAGGCTCTATTCGCTCAGGAGTATATGGGATTTGTTTTCGCCTGTGTATGTGTGTCTGTGTGTGTGTACTGACGCTAGAGTGGGCGGTCTCTCAGGACGCCGCGGGGGTTGGGAGGAAGAGGAGGTGCTTGTCTTTGGGGGGAGGGGTTTCTTGGGAAGGAGAGATGGGAGGGAAGGCTTGGGGATGTCTCCAAGTTTCACCTCTTCACCTACACACACAAAATCATACAACACACACGGATGTTCACAGGGAAAAATAACTCAAATACAGACATATTGTACAACATAAATAAACACATGGACACACAGACATGCATAAGAAGGTGAGGGCAGGGTAGAAGTACAAGGGATGAAGGTAAAGGAACAGAATCTGACCCGAGAGGTCTGAAGTGAAACCAAAGAAGGTTGTTAAAGAATAAAAACAGAAGAAAAAGAAGAAGGTCTGGAGTCGCCCACGGCTGGGAGGGAAACAAGAAGCAAAGAAAAAAATTGGAGGGCGATGAAGACGAAAGAGGATCAGGAAGATCAGGTCAAAGTGGTGGCAGCAGCAGCAGCACTAGTAGTAGTGGTTTATGATTATGCATGAGATTTAGTAAGTGATTTACTCTAATAAAATCAAATACTTCTTGGATTATGTAGTACTATATTTGTACTTTACTTGAGTATTTCCATTTTATGCTACTTTATACTTCTACTCCACTACATTTCAGAGGGAAATGTTGTACTTTTTACTTCACTACATTTATCTGACAGTTGTAGTAACTAGCTACAGTATTTGCAGGCTAAGATTTGATATCAAAAATATACAATAAACTTATGATTTAGTGTCTACTTGAGGCCCCTTTGTCACAGGTTTCAGATGTTGTGTGTGTGAGTTGTTAGCTGTTTAATCAGAGAGTGATTTCCCCATTTAAATAACTAGTCAAATTATTAATATTTCACAAAAAGCAAAGAGAGAAAAATTCCCTAAAAGAACCAAAACAAATGTATGATTGTGTATCAGAAAGTTTTTTTTCTTTCCTCTCCCCGTAATCATCAGATGTATCTTGTGACCCTTTAAAGGGGGTCTGACCCCTTAGGTTAGGAACCATTAGAAACTGACTAACTTTATATGAAGTAGTTAAAACTAGCTCCACCTCGTCCAGCTACAACAGTTAAATGCTACGTATGCATTGATGCATTAATATGAACAATCTAATAATGTCATTTATGATCATTTATTAGTCAAAAGTACATTTTGCTGATAATACTTTTACTTAAATAAGCTTTCAAAATGCAGGACTTTTGCTTGTAATCAAGTATTTTTACATTGTTGTATTGGTACTTTAAACTCTGAAAAGCAAGCTACTGACTTACAGGGGTCAGATATTGTGTGTGTAGCATTTG
Source organism: Sebastes umbrosus (assembly GCF_015220745.1). NCBI lineage: Eukaryota > Metazoa > Chordata > Actinopteri > Perciformes > Sebastidae > Sebastes > Sebastes umbrosus. The sequence continues at coordinate 5,010,362 of NC_051289.1, forward strand.
TCACATTAATTCTAATTATTAATAAGTCCTTATTAATTTGTTTTGTATTAATACGATATAAAGAGACAACTGGAAGCTTGTGTTTGATCCACACCACAGTGCTCAAAGCTTCCTGTTGCACACAGAGTGATGTTGACAGCGTTTCTTCAATCAAAGCTTTGTTCTTTCGCTTTACAACCGAGGACAAACATGCTGCTAGTGATTTCTCTAATGCTCTTGTTTCAACAGAAACCTGCTGCATGTTTGGCTCCATCAAACATCCCCATTGTCCTGTTTCACGCTGATATCCAACCTCCGTTTTATGCTTTGAAGCTGTCCAGCGAATCAAAGTGCTGGATTAGTAATATTAAGCGTGTTAGTTAGTGATCTGTCCATTGCCAGCTGAGCAGATCAGCAGAAAAGTTGCAGGCCGAAGGTGGGCCGAGCAGGGCCAAAGTGGTCTAGACTGTACCTCGATCCGGGTCTCTCTGTGGCAGATGTTCAGGTCGCTCAGGAGGAACCCTCTTGAGATCCGACTTTCTCTCTACAGGTCAGAGTTTTTACAGGTTTTCTCTCTCTTTCTCTCTCAGAACATAAAAATAATATAAAGAGAGGAGAGAAATAAGAGGTTACTGTACCTGCGGTGTGTTTCGCTGACGGTGCACTGGGAGGAGGCGGTTTCTTTGGTCTCTGGAAACACACAGAAACATCACAGAAAACACGTTAAAAATGTATCCCGTCTTTGAGGCGTTTCTAGGTTTCTAAAATCACAGCAAACATACAAAATTACCTCTTTCTCCGCTTCTAGCAGCTTGACAAAGTTATCTGGGAAAACACCCTGCCTTCCCCCGATCTCCCCCTTCCACCAGCCTGCATCAGCACACTCCTGGAACAAAGGACAGCAAAGTGTTTGGTCTCAACTGCTCTTTAATGCTTGCTAAGTGTATTTAATGTGCACCTGTATGCAAATTGTTTTGCACAAACAAATCAAACTAACCAAATGATGCAGGAATCAAAGCAGGTGGCACACCCACACACACCGACTTACCTTGGTGATAATGTTGATGATTTCTCCCTCTTTGAGTGACATCTCATCTTCATTTTGTGCTTCATATGGAAAGAGAACTTTACAAAGCTCCCGCCCTGCCAATCAAATTTAAAACAAAGTCAAATAAGAAAATTAAAGAACTGAGAAACAAGAGAGTGTAGGAGGTTTTCACTAAGAGTTGAAGGTACGACGTGTGAATTTGCTTTTAGTGAGATGTTTGTTACAAGTTTTAACCGAAACCAAATAATTTAGAAAAAAGCAGATTATTTTAAGCAGATTTTGGCCACACTGAACACCATAGTTTACAGTAAATAAAGTCATCTTGTGAGAAGGACCGATCAGAAGATTTTTCAGTAACATAAATTAGAGAAAATAAGGAAGAAATGTCACAGTGGGTTACAGTAAAAAACAAATAGCAGTTATATTAAAGAATGCTTGAGTTGCAAAAGGTAGTTTTACCTTTTCACTACCCTCAATCCCACTACTACCCAAAGTTTTCTTTTTGCACTATAACTTGCATATTACACTGATATTGCAAATACTGTATATGTTTTTTGTGTGTATGTATTGAATTTTCTTTTTTCTATTTATTCTGTAAGTGCTACTTGTATAATATGTAGTCCTATATAAAGTAGGACCTATTTTGTTTTATTGTATTCTAATTTAAATATTTGAATATTTGTTTACGACTGCATTTCATTGTGTAATCCTGTTTTGTATAATGGCAATATACAGTAGCTAAACCTTGGACGCTTTTAAAATCAACCACATGTTTTTGTATTATTGTTTGTTTGTTTTTTTAAATCAGTTTCCCCTACTTTAATATTAAAAATAAATACCAATCAATTCCTAGATTTTTGTTTGAAAAATATAATCTGTGAATAATTAAAACTAAAAATTGTGTATTCAGTTACTGTAAAATATAAGACGGACACTGAGAAACCCTTTATCGTAGTATGGCGTTAACACAATATTTAACAAACTATGTACATGTACAATAAATATAAAAGGAAATTGAGAAGAATATTAAATCATTTCCTGATCATATATGTAGAGCTTGAAATTCACATTATCCTTTTTACAACATTCATGTTTGCTTATTGTTTTGTCATCTGGATTTGAGTTTCATTCAACACAGCTTGTTAATGCAATATTCTCGCATCCAACTCCCAAAACTTGGATGTCAGAATGTTCCACAAGCACCTGAACACATCATCAAGGAAGTATTTTCAAAGCGGTGGCTTCAAACAATTACATTACAACACTGTGACAAAGGAAAACTTTTGCACGAAAGATGGGAAGTGATCTAAACACTTTGGTATGCTTTGGAAACTGGTCGCATGTTCACAAGTTTCTTATGTCATTTATATTGTTGTTTCTGTTATAATTATCTATATATAACAGTGAGGCTGTAACATCTCACCTTTGGCTTTGCCGTCAGGTTCAGTCTTCATGGTTTCCGGAGTAACGCTCGCTGCTTTCCCCTCGTTGGCCTGCAGTGAAGGACAGATGGAAGAAAACTGTTAGTTTCACGTGCAAATCTCAACTGCAGATGCACCAACATCTGCAGCAGATGACGTCATTTTGTAACCAGCGATGCAAGTTATGTGTTTGTAGTGTGTGTAACCGCTCTGTTTTGGTCTGGGACTTCCTGTGCCAGGCTGAGTTTAACCGACGTCTCGAAAGAATATGGTGTCCTGGTTTGAGTCAGCTGTGGTTGATGTGATAGTGATAGCAGAGTTTACTCACTGTTAGTGGTGCACAGAAACTCTCTCTCTCTCTGTCCTCCTTGTATAATCGTTGAATGTAGGGCATGTTTGCATGCTAACATTAGCTATTAGAACTTAACTAAAGTGCAGCTGGAGGTCGTGAACCGAAGCATTGGACAAACTTTTAAGTTGAGATAAGATAGAACTTAATTTATCTGGAAGGAAATTGTTGTGCAGAAGTTGCAGTAAAAAGTAGGAAAGAGTGCAAGGAGGCTATAAACATATCAGTAAACAGTTATCCCAAATACAAAACATACATAATTCCAAAAATATAAACAAGGTTAACGGTGAGTCATCATCCTGAAGGGAACATAGTTGTTGAGACATCTCACTTAAAACCAAAAATTTCAACCTCAAGGTGGCACTAGAAGTAAAGTCAGGGTCAACAAAGTTAGTAGGATTCATCCTCTGGGGATCATAAATGTTAGTTCCTAATTCCATGGCAATCCGTCCAATAGTTGTTGAGATATTTTACTCTCGACCAGAGTGGTGGACCAACAGACCGACCAACATACAGTAATGTTGCTAGCATGACTTAAAAATCAACTTTCAAATAAAAAAAAAAACAGAAGTAGCAAAACAGAATCATGTAGAAATTAACTATTTTCACATATGAAAAGTGTAAAAAATAAAATTCAAAAGACAGAAATAAACAATTAAATGGAAATAATCACTTCTCTCCAATGAGCAGCACTGTCCCACAGCCCCAATCTAGCCAGCTAATTAGAGAGGATGAGATCGGATTTAGCACAAAAGCCACCGAGCTGACTTCATGATGAAGGGTGTGTGTGTGTTATATGTGCGTGTGTGTGTTTTGTGGTGTAGGTTGTTAAAAGGAGCCGTTGTTTTCCGGCTGGAGTGGATCCCTCGTCAGTGTTTGTGGAACCAGGGTGGCTCTTCCACAGGAAAACACACACACACACACTCACAAGACCCGGTCTGTCCCGAACACACACACAGCTCTGTTCTGTTCGGCCCGAGAGAAAAAAAAAAAAACCTTCCACACCACCTCCCCCGCCAGCTTCTCTCTCTCTCTCTCTCTCTCTCTCTCTGTCTCTCTCTCTCTCTACACACTTCCCCTTCTCCTTCTCTTCTCTAATGAGACCCATGTGGTGCCACAAGCATTGAGACATCATTACAACATCACAGACGTTTCCATGTATCACATGTTTCTAGGCCTCTTATAGGCAAGTTTTCAGATTCTTCACTTAAATAAAAGCACTAGTACCACGCTGTAAAATACTTAGTTACTTAAGCCCTCTATTGAAAATGTTACTCAAGTAAAAATATGTAAGTATAATAAGGAAAATGTACGCAAATTATCAAAAGCAAAAGTACCCAATGGAGAGAGATGCCCCCTGTGAGTGTGTGTGTGTATATATATATATATATATATATATATATATATACGTATAAATAGTATATTATTACACAGATTTGATGAATACTTGATTCTGATTGGTCAATCACGGTGTTCTACGGTCTATTATTTCTTTATAACAGACCGTTGCTATGTATAACAGACCGTTGCTATGGCAGCAGTTCTGATGATGCATCGCCCTGTCTGGGTTTATTTCACAACAATGACTGGCTCGCTGTACATTATCCTATACATATAGTATATTATTATTACATATGCTTCATGAGAAATAACTTTAAGCTGTTATTAAAACAGACACTGATTTTTTGATAATTTACGAATCAGCTAAATGATTAATTGACTAATCGTTTAGGCTCAATTTTTGATATACTGTCATGTTTTAAAAGTTCCTCAGATTTTTTTTTGTATGTAAAATCTTGATTTGTAAAGTAACTAGAAACTATTAATGTCAAATAAATGTTTAGTGGAGTAAAAAGTACAACATTGCCCTCTGAAATGTAATGGAGTAGAAGTGTAATGAGTGAATGTACTTAGTTACATTCCACCACTGCTGATGGGCAACAGGGATTGACCAGTAAGAGTTGATACTAATAGGGACACGACTATTTTTGGAAGGACTCAGACAGACATTTTTAAACTTTCACTTCTAGTTTCAAAAAGAACAAGGGAACTATTTTCTCATTTAGTGCAGGTGCATCTACAGCTGCATTTCCTGTACAGTATTGTACATCTGGCTGCTTCAAAGAATTGTAAACCAAAGTGTGACCAGACGCAGGAAATGCAAAGTATAAAGCATACACAGCGTCAGATTTTTGAAGTTACCGTAGCTTTCACAAGGAAAGTGTCGGTGCATTTGAACACACTAAAGTGGTATTTATGATTTCGTAAGAGAAAGTATTCATGACTGATGTTTTTAAAGAATCAAGCATGTGGAGACATGTGAAAACAGTGAAACTGAAGGCCTCAAAACCAAAACAATGAGCTAAAAGACACTAAGTGTGCTTTCACAAGCCATAGTTTGACTAGTCCGAATTAGATTGAGATTTATCCTTTTGGTTTGTTTTCAATTTAGTCTGGTTCGGTTTCACGGTGTTCAAATTAAAGCGGTGCTACACCAGGATGCTGCGTGTGGTACTAAATATCAACCAGAGCATGTTAGCAACAGGCATCTGTACGAGGGACTACCAAGGCTAAGTGAGAAAGTGGCAGCCAGGAGAATGAGACTTGCCGGTCACTGCCAAAGACATCAAGAACTCCCAGCAAGCATGCTGGTGCATCGATCACAGGGACGACCCACACCAACATACATGGACGTACTGAGGACAGATGCAGGAGTGGAGAGTGCTGGCGACATAGCCAGATGTATGGAGGACCGAGATAGCTGGAAGCTCCTCTGGAAAGCCCGTCTGAGGACGACCCAATGATGAAATAAAAAAAAAAAAATTTGCTGAGGGGCGTGTACGAAGGAGCAGAGCTAAAGTCTTTTCACTTTGACTCGGCACTGACCTACTGTACTGTATGCACGAATCCCTTCTCCTCCAGTTTATGGCTTTATAAACATCACTATTTTCGTTGACTTTATTAAGCACATTCTGTATGTTCTCTTTTGCCCAGATGTCAAGCAAACATCAGTCAGTCCTCTCCCACTCATGTTAACCTGTCGATTACAGGTGTCCATCTCAACAAATGCCCACACAGGCAGCCTGTAATCCCCTGCAGTTTGGTTAACATCCTTAAATTGGGTGAGATTACTCTCACTGCAATCACACCTCAACAGGGTTCATTTGGAAACGGTACAGACCACCTCTCACGAGCGTTCTCTGTTTTGGTCTGCACCTCAGTACGATTACTGCATTCACAACTGCCCAAATGAACCGCACTAGAGTTTGATAAAAACAGACTAAATGTAGGCTTGTGAAAGCGCCATTAAATACTCTCTAGAGCTGAAGAGGGATAATAATTTGGATATAATATATTGATGATATAAAAACTTATTTTTTTATAGCAGCTTTATGTTTTCTGCCGATTTCTTGTTTCCAGCATGACACTAAATTGCATAAAACAATATTTTCTTGTATTCTGTTTGTCACCTCTCTACAGTATAAAGTATAGACAGTATGTATACTGTATGAAACTACATCACCTTGTTCTCTATTATTAGCAAAATAACTACCTTAAGACGTCAAACACTTCCGTACGCATTGGTGCTTTCTTCTACGGACTGACTGACAATTCCTTCCGTGCAGCCCTCCATTGTTCTGCTGACTGTGAGGAAATACTCACTTTTTTGGCCCAGTTTAATAAATCCACAACAGATTTCTTGGTCCATTGCAAATACAGATTTTGAAATCGCCCGATAACTCAAAGCAGAGGGTGATTTTGATGAGGAAAGTGCTGATATCTTATTTGAAGGGTGGAGGAGAGTTCAGATTAACTGAACTTCCCATCTAAAACAGAACAGACAGTCGGTACTGATATGTTACATATTAAAAATTAGTCATACAATATTATCCAAGTCACTTCCTGTCAACAGCCACCCCCAAAACCTTCAGTAAAATGTGCATATATTATCAATTTATTCAGTTTTTCAGCATGTCTTTATGGAGATTCTTCATTCGTCTTTTACCACAGCAGAAGTCCAGTGGAGGATCCTGCCTCAGGGATGTACTACGCCTCCTAAACTTTACACTGTAGACGTTTGTTTTACATTGAACACTCAGCTGATCACAAGGCTGGCTGACTTTGACTCACTGCAAAGAAAAAAAAAAGTCTGGAGGAAACACTGAAAACTTCCCCTTTTTGCCAGAATGAAAACTAAAAGATGTTTTCATTCTATGTGCAAAACTACTATAGCTGCACATTAGGACTTCAACTTCACACACTTCACAAGCAGCTGACCTTCCTGTTCAATTATAAAGTTGACGTGGCTACACATGAGTCAGCGTCTCGGACGGAGACGCTCTGCTGTCACCTCCTCCAGAGCCTCATTAGGGAGCACAGAGACTCGCCTCACCATAAAGCAACATAACAGCCTCCTGCTCAGCAGGACAGGCTGACAAACATCCTTCAGAACAAACACACTCACTCTCTTACATGTCTGCAGGAGCTACAGGATGACCAATGTGAGGTTTTAAAAGCCTTTTTACATACAGGTTTTTGTTTTCTTTACCTACTTTATATCCATCCTGTGTGTCTCTCACTTTCTTTATCTATTATATTTAGTGCTGTTTGGCTACTCAGACGGTGACATAAGAGCTTCAGGTTAAGTCTAATTGGTGAGGTTAGCTGATACATCATGCAGAAAGCAGGTTTTTGGTAAAGGTTTCTAATTTAGATAACAAAATAAAGGAAAATAAAATAATTAGTCTGGGTTTTCATAAAGAGTTTTGTGTCTTTTGATAGTAAAATGTGCTTTTAAAGCTGTTAAGTAGGGCTGTGTATTGGCAATAATCTGGCAATACGATACGTATCATGATACTGGGGTAAGGATTCAATATATTGCGATACTGTTAGCAAGGTGATATTTTGCAATTTTTTTTATTTAATTTTAGGAAAACTGTCATAGAACACCTTTATACTGCATGCAAAAAACATGCATGGTGTTTGCCCCAAACTGCATGTGATTATCATAAAGTGGGCATGTCTGTAAAGGGGAGACTCGTGGGTACCCATATAACCCATTTACATCCACATATCTTGAGGTCAGGGGTCAAGAGACACCTTTGAAAATGACAGTTTTTCATCGCCAAAATTGAATTTTCCTTTGTGACAAGCTAGTATGACATAGTTGGTACCAATGGATTCCTCAGGTTTTTTTCTAGTTTCATATGATCCCAGTATCTTTACTTTACCTTTAAAACTGAGCCCGCTACAACCTCTGAAAGATCCAATAGCAGTCGGGCCTGACAGCGGGCCGTCTGATTTTTAAATGAATTTGTCAATAGTGTTTTAGAGAATCGATACAGCATCACACAACATAATATCGCGATAATCATGTGTATTGATATTTTCTTACACTCCTCCTGCCAAGACTAATGTTTTTCGGGGAAATACTAAATACTTTTTAATATGTTTCCTCATGAAAATAGTCACGTTTATGAATATGGTAATAAAAGGTCAGTTCACTGCAATTACAAAACCAATTACAAAACCCCAAACCCACATTTTCTTCCTCCATTTGGTTTCTAGCCATGCAGACACTTTTGGTTTTCACTTGCAGAGCTTTTCAGATATCTGAATTTAAAATTTATTAAAACTTTGGGTGAACATACCCTTTAACCTCTTTTACCCGATGAACCCGGCACTGGGTTCAACTGAGCTGTGTGTAAATTTGTCCTTTGGTTCATCATAATTTACTCAGGTATGGTAACAGTCACAATGTCACTTACACTTAGGGGATGAATTATCTGAGGTCTTACCTATCCATAGAGACCAAGATCCTGCATATAGACCTGATAGTTGTGGAGCTATTCTTGATTCATTTTGGGTATGTCTGTCTAGGCAAACCACACCTTCCAGCACCCTAAGGCTTAAGATGTTAAAGGCAGATATTTGAAAAGGTCTGCAAATAAAACCAAAAGTATCTGCATCGCCAGAAACCACTAGGAGGAAGAAAATATTTTTTTTCTTTGTAATTGTGGTGAACTGACCCTTTAATTCCATATCCATAAACTTTATTATTTTTATGAGAAATACAGTATATCAAAAAGTATTTAGTGTTTACCCCAAAAAATGTATTCTTGGCAGAGTGAGACGTTATTTTGACCATCAACAGACACACAAGTCGTTACACAAACAGAGACTTATTGTGTAATCTAAATAAGAAACCTTTACAAAAACCCGCTTTCTGCATGATGCATCAATAAAGTTAAGTTTAGCTCCACCGACTACACCCAACCTGAAACTCTTGTGTCTTTTTTCTGAGTAATAACCAGCACTGAGGCTAAACCACAACACTTGAAACATTGCTTAATCTCACAGGAAAGAGAAGAAGAACGTGAGAGACAGACAAAAGGATGGAAATAAAACAAATCAAAAGGGTGAAGAGAGGAACAGAAATAGAGAAAAGGTGACCCTACCGTCCTCTCCTCTGGTTCCAGTTAAACACAGACAGACGCAGCTTTGCTATATCAGCGCCGGCAGCAGCAGCAGCAGGAGACAGCGTGTGTGAATATGTAAACGTCAGTGAAAAACTGTATAACCTCCCCTCCTCTCTCCCTCTCTCTCTCTGCCCTGTGGAGCTCTCACTTCTGCTTTGCTTGTCAAATCCCTGCAGGATGTGTGTGTGTGTGTGTGTGTGTGTGTGTGTGTGTGTGTGTGTGTGTGCGTGTGTGTGTGTGTGTGTGTGTGTGTGTGTGTGCGTGTGTTGTTGTGTGTGTGTCAACATAAAACCACTTCCTGTGCTGCTGTAAAACTGAAACGAAGGAAGGGGAGGAGCCAAGGCTGGGACTTCCTTCCTTCACTTCTCACAATACAATGATCACAGTATCAAAAAATTTATGAAGTAAGTGTGTGTGTTTATGTGTGTGTGTGTGTGTCTCACCTTGTCCCCCTCTGTGTCCACTTCCATAGAGCGTGGTCTGAGCCTGATGGGCTGGTCTCTGAAGATGTCACCAAAGCCGAACCCTCGGACCTAGGGGAAGTGAAAACAGGTGAGATGACACAGAGTGAAACACTGAAATTTAACGCAACATTTCACCAAAAATCTGTGGTTTGAATTTCAAACACTGACCCCTGCTGGCCCTGAAAGTACGTTTTGTGCTTCGTGGGTGGCAGCAGCTGCAGTCAGCTTGAATCCACCACAGTTTCAGTGGGTTTAAATGTGACCTAGAGTCAACACTACTGCAGCATAATCCACTTCTCCACTGTGTATCTGCATGCTCATATTGTTCCCAAAATATGGCTGAATACACAGCTTCCATTTGGCCCTAACGCTGTTAGCAGTCAGCTGCACTGCCGACAAACACCAGCCATATTTTTAGTCTGATAATCACAGTGATTTGGCATTTTGTTTCACTTCATTCATCCAAACAGTGACATTCTGTTCATGTTAGCCTGTTTCTTGTTGGGAAGGAGTCGGGTTATTTTGTTTTGTCCTGATCAATCAGGAGCGACAGACGTAGCAGGAAACAAACAGTGGGCTATCTCCGGGTCTGAAAAGTGAAGCCAGAAGTGTCTTAAACTTGCATTCTTTCTAACAGCCAGCAGGGGGCGACTCCTCTGGTTGCAAAAAGAAGTCTGATTGTATAGAAGTCTATGAGAAAATGAGCCTACTTCTCACTTGATTTATTACCTCAGTAAACATTGTAAACATGAGTTTATGGTCTCAATCGCTAGTTTCAAGTCTTCTTCAATACAGCATGATGTTCATTTAGTAAATTATGGTCCCATTTAAAGTCAAATAGACCATAAAGCAGGGGATGCTTTAGGGCGTGGCTACCTTGTGATTGACAGGTCGCTACCACGGCGTTGTCCGGTCTGGGAGTTGTCCGTGTTTTCGTCTTAAAACTTTAACCCTTTCACAGTGTGTTTTCAGTTCAAGAAAGTTAATTATAACCTTTTAGGTCGCCTAAAAATGTCTTATTCAGCGTTCGGTTGTACTTAGCTCCACCCTCTTGCGTCACTTCTGGTTGCAAAAAAAAACTCAAGGCTTCAAAACCGTAGTCCACAAACCAATGGGTGACGTCACGGTGACTACGTCCACTTCTTATATACAGTCTATGAGGACATCTCTAGTCTTAACCCCGCCCACTAAGCTCTTATTGGTCGGCTATTTCTCCTAACTGGCAAAAATAGCAGCCAGTGAACTAATCTGAGATGTGGGCAGCAAAAAAAGGGGTTTGCTCAACCCACTCCATACCAACATACCGCTGTTTACTCAGTGTTGTTGCCAATATAAGGTGTAAGGGGCTGATCACACTGAGATTTATCGCTACAGGCACCGACACTTCAAAAACACCTCGGCAAAGCGCGTCAGACAAAAAAGCGTAATGCGCCTGAGGTGCAAAAATGTGGTCTCTTTCTGTCTCTCAAAGACAGTAGCCTATATGAAACTATCACGACATGAGATATTATGTCCCTCTCACATACTCTGTAACAGTCCAACAGCTAACTAGCTATCTAGCCCTATCACTATTACATCTACTGGCATCAAAACAGGCAATAAGAAAACAATGGTTTTACTGGTGACGCGTTTGTAGCGACGCCTCCCAGTGTGATCAGCCCTCAATGCAACTTTTATTTGTCTCTAGCACAGTAAGCTGTTTACCTTCCTCACACACAACTATATTTACTTATGTTGAAGTTGCAAATGACAAATATAAACTGCCTTAAAAATAAACAAGACACGTAGAGGTTGTGTATTTAGGCAAAAATGTGTGCATTTGGAAAAATAATGAGCATACGAACGGATAGTAGAGAGGAGTGCATTAGGCTGCACAGATGGAGGAGTGGGTGAAGTTTCTATGGACATTTCAATATTTCTATTTTCACTGTGAAACTAAGACATAACTGCTTTGAATTCAAGGTGACTGCTGCTGTTCTCCACCGTTCCAAGTCTACTGTGGTTTAGTGTTTGATACTCAAAACATAGATTTTAATATTATTCCTTCAAAACAAAGTCAACTTATCGTAAAAGTGCCTGCAGCATTAAAACAAATTGTGAAACTTTGCAATTTTATAGCACATATGACCTTGGCGAAGATGATTGGTAGCTAGTCTCACACCAGTAAGTGGTTTTGTTTTTCAGTTTTGTGCTGGAGAAACAGCACCATCTTCCTGTTTTGTATCATAAAGAAACACTGTTCAAACTAAATCTGACCTCATGTGAGACTCACAGTGTACGCCACGGGGCATTAACATTTCTTTTTTTGCAGACCTAAAATAGCTTCAGATCTTGGGGAGGATAACGCTTGTCTGATGATGGTCCTAAGACCAGCGTGAAGAATTCCTTGTTTTGGTGTTTACACAAAATGCAGCGCAGAGGAATATCGAGGAGGACAGTCTCTTCTGTACTGAACATTATTGATTACCTTCTTGGGCTGGATTTCTCCTGACCCCGTTTCTGACCGACTGTCGCCTCCATCACTCTCACTGCCTGGACTATCCTTACCTACACACACACACAAACCCACAGAATAGAAAATACACATTAGCTTCAGCACTCCTGCAAAGGAAGATTTAGTAGATTCATTTTCATTATTTATAAGAAAATGTCATCTAACATCATCAAGTCATTAATATTACAACCAGAGCTACTGTAGTTGCTTATGTTTTATTTATATATATATGTGGGTGCCTTCCCGTCATCTGATTGGCTGAGACTCACTGGTGCGGTTGCTGCGCAGCTCCTCCTGCGAGGTGTCTAAGGAGGGCGTTTCCGACTCCGTCAGGATGACTTTGGTGAAATTGGAGGGAAACATTCCAGTCTTCCCATTTAGAAATCCCTCCCACCAGCCCTCCTCTACCTGAATACACACAACACAATGCACAACACGCAACACACAACTTTTTAAAAGGTGACATCAGAGCGGCGGCTGAGCTGACCAGAAGAGCACTAGACCTTTTTCATTTTGACTTGTCATAGCAGGAAAAGCACAGGTGAAACTAATTTAACAATGGCTCTGTTGAAGTCAAGTGTCCCAGTGAGCCATCACAGTGGGCAAGCATGCATAACGAGCTCAACTAAATGTTATCAGTTACACCTGAGCTCCTCCTGCGATGACGAGTCAAAATGTGTGCTGTGAAAAAGGCCTCTTGGGCTGACAGGAAGTCATGAATAAGGACACTTGGCATCAAAAGCATGTTGTTTTTAACATGCTAATGATCATCCCGTTTCTGTGACTTGTATACAGCCCCTGAGAATGTTGCTATCCTTAGTAGGCTTGATTACTATGATGGTGTCTTCACATGTCTCGCTTAAAATGTCAATCCAACAGCTGCAGCCGATTCAGAACGTTAAACACTGCTGGAGTCCTCATTAATCACATCATTACAGTTCTCAGATCTTTGCTCTGGCTTTCTGAGAGTCAAAGTATTTACTTTAAAAGGTACAATGTGTAAGATCTGGTCTAAATATCACTGCTTGTAATCTTCATGTGTGGCGTCGGCCTATAGTTTGCATTAGCCATCTTTGTGTTTACTGTGCCACTAACCGGGTTCTGTACGGTCCGTGTACGTTTTGATACGTTTGTTTATTGGATTAAATCCAAAGTGGCAGAAACGAGAGAACGGCTTGCGTTTCTGTTTCGTCTTCACCGCCACCAGGAGACTACTTCACCGGGAGGAGAGCGGCGGCAGCTCCGGTGGAGACGGACCTATAGTTAGCGGAGCTGTAGCAACACAAATTCAGCCAGCAAACTTTCTGTTGCCGCTGTTACACAGGTCAGACCCAGCGCTCCACCATCCCATGGAATATAATATTAATAAGTATGTTTTCTTTAGTGTTTAATCATACACTGGGCATGTCTATAAAGGGGAGACTCGTGGGTACCCATAAAACCCATTTTCAGAGGTCAGAGGTCAAGGGACCCCTTTGAAAATGGCCATGCCAGTTTTTTCTCGCCAAAATTTTGCATAAATTTGGAGCGTTACTTAACCTCCTTCCCAGCATGCTAGCATGACATGGTTGATACCAATGGATTCCTTAGGTTTTCTAGTTTCACTATCTAAGCTTTCAGCTCTCAAACTGAGCTGAAAGACGGTAAAGTCAGGCGAGGGCGGCAGCGCCCTCAAGGAGTGAAAGAGGTTAAAGAATTCGGATCAATATATAAACTTGTCAGTGCTCTCTGATGGACAAACACTGTTTCTAAATTACAAAAAAAACACAACGTTGTCATCTCTTATCTTAAATCTGTGCTCTAATGGTTTTTACGAACATATTTCATTATAAAACAAGTCATAAATGTGATAAAAAGACATCCGTTTGTGTGTTTTCTGGAGGCTGATTTCTGGCAACTGGCTTTTTTTATACTGGTTTATAATGAAATGAGTGAAATGTAATGAAATGGTTTATAATCCAGTAAGATGTGTCTTACCTCTGCTATGATCTCAATGACGTCTCCTATTTTCAACCCTAGCTCGTCTTCATGCTGAGGCACGTAGCTGAACGCCGCTTTACACCTCCGCTTACGGATTTGATCTGCTGTATTACACACACACACACACACACACACACCAAACATATATTAGGTTTACGTGTGACATAATTGGCTCCCGCTCTTATCCATAATCCATGACTTACAGTGAGCAGATGTTCACTGACTTATTAAAAGCTCTCATGGCTGAAGACTGACACGCAGACCTTTGACCTTTCACAGTCCTACTAACCAGCTCCGACACCAAGCGCTTCCCACTGGCCTTTGCAGTTGTTTGTCTTACACTCATTAGCCTGCTCATTACTGTTGACTCATTCTACACCAGCCGGGGCATTAAGACGCAGCCCTGCGATTCCTCTTTTGTCCACAAGGTGTCACTCCTCGTGTTAAATGTCAGGGTGTGTATGCATGTACAGTATACTGTATGCAGTGGTGGAGGAAGTATTCAGATCCTATACTTAACTAGAAGTACTAACACCACATTGTTATAAATACTGCATTACATAAAAAGTCCTGCATTGAAAATGCTGTAAAAAGTATGTAAGTATAATCAGTAAAATGTACTTAAATTATCAAATGATACTATTTTATATTATATATTATATTTATAATGAAAATGGATGGCTCCTAGATGAACGATAATCATACATTTAAACGTCTTTTTTAATCGCTTAGTCTATAAAATGTCAGAAAATACTAAAAAATACCCATTATAGTTTCCCAGGGTCCATCGTCTTCAAATGTCTTATTTTGTCTGACTAAAACCCAAAGATATACAGTTACATATAGTACTGTAAAATAAAAATAAAATTAAAAATAAAGAAAAAAAGAAAAAATATATATATTTATATATATATACTGTATATATATACACAAAAAAAACAGAAAAACTGGAAATCCTCACATTTAAGAAGCTGGAACTAGGAAATATTTTACATTTTACATGAAAAATAACGATGATCGAAGTAGATACCAATTAATATTTTGTCAATCGACTAATCGTTTCAGCTCTACTTGTACATTTTCACATTTTTGTGTGCAAAAATCTTGATTTGCAAAGTAACAGCTGATTGAAGAGGAGTAAAAAGTTCAGTATTTCCCTCTGAAATGTAGTGGAGTAGAAGTATAAAGTGGCATGTATGGCTGCAACTAACGATTATTTTCATTGTTGATTACTCTGTCAGTTCTTTTCTCGATTAATCGATTAGTTGTTCGATCTATAAAATGTCAGAAAAGGGTGAAAAATGTCGATCAGTGTTTCCCAAAGTCCAAGATGACGTCCTAAAACGTCTTGTTTTGTCCACAACTGTGTATATTGAGTGAATGTAAGAGGTATGCTTGACCCAAATCCTTCCTCACACTAATAGGATCTATGTTTGAGACTGGAGACTTAAACCTGCCTAATGATTAACATGTATGGATGTGTTTGACATTGTGTGTGTGACAGTGTGTGTGACAGTGTGTGTGAGGTGAGCACCTTTCCTGCCCGGTCGTACGCTGGGGTCGGACACGGGGCTGGCCCGTCCGTTAGAAAGGTCAGATCTGATCATGCTGACCTGTCCTCCATCCCTCTTCCCCTCTTTCTTTATCTCCTACAACGAGAGAGAGGAGCAGGAGATTATTAGTGGATGGGGAAGAGGAGATGAGGAAGGAAATAAAGGAAGGTTAAAGTGAAAAAATGTAAGTTACAGAAACAGAAATGAAGCAAGAATGAGGCAAGATAGGACAGAAAAAATTAAAAAGAGTTGAACTTGACCCGTGCATAATGACGAAAAGCACAAAACCACAAGGATGACAGTGGATCACGAATGTGACACAAAACAGGAAATCCCTTTTGTCAACTACATTTTAACTGAAACTAATGCACCACATGATGATTAAAATCTGGCTTAGATACAATATAAATCTGTGAATTAGTCTAGATGGCAACTTTAATATAGAATAAGATGTCTTCCAAAGTTGTACTTGACTCATACAAAATAATAAATAGCATAAAAATAAAAAAATATGGTGCGGTTTACTGTGTAATTTTCTATTTAAAAGCACTTAATTAACACAAATAATGACAATTTTGTAAATCATGACAATACATTTTCACTGTCTTACAACATTACCACGACAATGATGTGTAATGAGTGTGAGCAACAGAAATCTAATAAAAAATATGACAAATTTGACTGTATTTTTGGAGAATTTTGACAAAATTATGAAACAACAAACCACAGTGGAGCAACAAATAACTAAAATAAGAAAAAAACTATGAGAAAAATTCATAATTTAAACAAATGGATGTGTTAAATTTTGTAACTGAGCCGCCATCCAACCAAAGTACCTGAGGATCCGCCAGGTTGCACCTCTTATTGCCAAAGAAAGGAGCAATGTTTACTTGTTAAAATGGTAATATTGGATTAGGTTTGGAATATTGGACCACTAATATAGCATAGAAACAAAAGGTAATCTCACATCAAATGAAAATGCAATAATAAACTATATTTGTATTAATAAACCCACTTAATAATAGTATTAAAATCAGTACCCATATTTGCAGCATGCACATTATATACATCAATAAACACCGCAGCAGCACCAAAAATGTACTGAAGCATGTGACTACAATTGGACTAAAATGTTGGCGATTAAATTTTAGATCAAATTTGAACAAAAAAAGTAAGAAATTGTCGACAAACAAGTCTAAAACTCTGTAGATTTTGTCAAAAACGAACTCTTTATGTCATGAATTTGTAGTTATATGTTATATATTGCATGTCCTAATGCAAATATTTGTGCATATTTCTCATATTCTCATTTATTTTTCATTTTATTACGTACTTATATTTCTTTACATACTGTATATTGTGTTTATGTTGTAGCATTATGTACAAAATGTACATGTTATATACTCCTTTATTTCTATTTTCTTACCGTTCTTTATGTTTGTGTAAGAGCAACTGTAACACCCCAATAGGTCTGTGAATGAGTTGCATACAAACCTGAAGCTTAAACGTGCTTATGTATTCAATATTAAACTGTATCAATGTGTATGAGCCCCCCGGCTCTGCCCTGCACTGAGCTGCAGTATCAGATGTCAGTAACAAAGGTGAGCCTCCCTGTTTACCTGCAGACGACCAGCCAGAGCTCATGAAGCAAACACAAACACTCAAACAGAGTCCCCAGCCTCTCCCTCTCACTGCTGCAACCTTTCCCTCTCTGTCCACATGACTTTCACTTGCATAAAGAATCACAAGACAGCACGCGAAACTGATCAAGAGAACCGGAAAACAAATACGGCAAACAGACACAAGAACCAACAAGCCGGCGGATGGGACGACCACAACCAGGGAGACGTTCACCCACAGAGAGAGAGACCCAGAAGAACCAGACATGACGGTTCACATCTCTCCACCACATTCATCATGACACTGTTTCATAAGCTCTGGCCCTGTGGCGAACGCAGCTCAGTGAGGCATACTGCTGTACTGACTCACAGACTCTAACCCCTCACACTCACCCTGGTTGTGTATGGCCTGGTGTGGCGTGAAAGCCTTAATGAGCCTCTGAGATCCAAAAATATCAACAAGAGAAGACGTTTCCTAGACAACAGCCGAAGCTCATCTTAGGCTAAGAGCCATTTTAGGAGCTACAAAGGTTAGAGACCGGACATGACGCTGAAGGAAGAGGGATTTTTGTGTAAAAAAAAGCAAACTAATTTGGCACTCAGCAGAGAAAAGATCCACATCCTCCGTAGTGGAGAAGCCAATTAAATTCTGACATGTGGTGTGTGCACTCCTCTTCCAACAGGAAGTGATGGATTAAAACTTAAAAGGCACAATGAATAGGATTTTCCCAAAACAAAAATAATCCTTCTCACTCATCACTTATTACCACTAACGTAACTTACGAAACAAAACACCGGTCTCGAACACCAGTCTCCTGGTTAAAAGTTGTGTTTGTTCCGCCCGCCATAAGCGGTCTTTCTCAATTTTTCACAGTGTCACTAGCTCTGAGCGTAGCATATTTACACAGATAAATTTACATTACAGTCGGTACAGATTACATGATGTACAAATGACACGCCAAAAGCCAGAAAAGGTGTTCTTATTGAACACTAAATACCGTGCTTGCGCATTATCGTTTCATTCATACGCCTTTTCGTGCGAACGGGCTGGTATCTGCAGAGACCCTGCCCTCTGCCTGGATTTTCTTTTCTGGGTGTCAACCTCTATAAAAACGTAGCCAACAAGTGCCAGATCGTAAGCATACATTCAAGAGGAAGCTACAAAAATGGTGGACACAGCTCTGAAAAAAGACCTGCAGATATAGCGAAACACCTATGAAACACCAAACGGATACCTGGGGTTGGCTTTAACCCATACAACTAAACTGCATTGTGAATTCCGTTTCGGGGAAACGTATTTTGACGCAGATTACGTTTGTTTTTGTCACAAATACGTTGTAGTCCACTTAAAGGGACTGTTTGTAACTTTTTAAGTGTATAAATGTACCGGGTCGGGACACATGCGCGCTCGCATATGCGCGTTCGCGTGTGGCCGCTGCCTCTCCTCCTCTGCCTGCTTGCCTTCACTCAGACAGCGCGCACGTCCTCGCTGTCTCGCTCCACCCCTAGACGTGAATGCGCGCTCACTGCAGAAGAGTTAGTTTAGCTCTGAGAATATCTAGTGAATGAACAGTGGACGTTTGTGCAGAAATAAATGCTGCAGCTCCTCCAGACCAACAGAGGTTTCCCGTGTCTTGGGAAGTGACGGAGCTCTGCAGAGAGACACGTTGTAGTCTCGTTACCGACCGGGTGCTGGTGTCTCCTTGTTCTCTCTGGCTGCAGGCGGAGAGAGCAGGGAGACAAGCTGCAGAGCCCCATTACCTCAGCCTGCACTGAGGCAGAAAAAGCCAACACTAGGATCAGATCTAAATCATGTTCATGGAGAGACCTTCGTCTGGTCAGCTAACATTACTGCCAAGCAGCTGAAATATAGAGTGATGTTGTGGTTTTAGCTGACGTGTGTCGCCTCACTGTTTTGAGCGATGCTCGTTCAGGTATATTTAGAGCGAGCAAGCGCGAGCCCGACGCTGACTTTCGCTGACTTCACGGCCAAAGGTGTCGCTGTTAAGCAGCAATTCTGAAAGTTACAAATAGTCCCTTTAAGGAGGAGGTCGTGGCGTTGAATGGGTCAAATAAACACAGGATTTTCACCCAGGAGACCACTGTTCGTGTCCAAAAATCAAGGTTCACTTATTTTAATTTCCGTCCGTAGCTTAATAACATTACAAACGTCATTTTAAGCTAATCTGTGATGTTTTTTTTACTAAACCTAACCAAGTAGTTTTGTTGCCTTTTTTGTTTTGTTTCAATTTACAACATTAACCACGTGTTTAAAACGGCGACTGTTATTATTTCTGTCGACTGAGGTCAGGTCAGTCACACTGTTATCTTTCCGTGACATTTGGTGTTTGCATTTGTTAAGTAGGCTAATGCAGTGTTAATGTAGAACCAGGAAAATACACATTGATTCTGCAGTCAGAGTGCAGATGGACTGGCTTTAACTCGGCGTGCCTTCGTGTGCTGCAAAAACAGATACACACATTCATTCAGAAACTCACATGCACAGACACACTGGGAAAAAAAAAAACACTTTTAACTTGGAGACAGCAGCCAACCTACGCAAAAACCCACAGCGGCCATTTGTTAGCCTACAGCTTTCCTTTTTTTTATGAGTGGGGGAGGTGATGTTTACTAGCTGTTTGGCTTTATGCTTCATGAAAAGCAACATCAAATCTAAAATCCATCTGTTATCTATTAAAGCTGCTTGTTTTAAATAATTAATACATTTGAGTTTGGGAACTGGAGACTAATGACTGCATGATTTTGCAAAAAGAAAATCAAGAACAAAGCAAACTGTACTGTTCTTGGAGGCCTTTGTTACTACTTGGACCGCATTCATGCTCTACTGCAATTCCTCCTGTGGGGATATGGAGGTAACCCAGAGTTAGAGGAAACCCAGCTGAAAAGAGGAGAGGAAGACAACGTGATTCATCATATCTGAACAGGAAACACCTGCACAGTGTTAACTGCGGTGTTGGTTGTGTTTGTCTGTGTAATGTGTAAAAGCCTGACAGTATGTAGTTTACTCTGCGCTGCTTTTAATGCTAAACACCGCTTTGTGCATCCCCTCTCACCAAACCTCTGACCCCTTTTCCTCCCAGTTGCAGATAATGCAAAACAATGCAGTGTAACATCCCCTGTGTTAGCACTATAAAAGAATCAGTAACTCAGAGACGTAGAGAGAGAGAGAGAGAAGAAGTATGGGGAAGCACAGAGAGCTCTGCTTGTAAAAAATAATTGTGAAATGCAGAGGAACCATGACGCAAATTATTATTTCCCTCTTTTCATAAACCTCCTTGTTATTTCACAACTCTATTCGCTGGTCATACTGGCACAGAGAGAGAGCTGTTATAAAAGATATGTTAACATACACAGTGGGCTCAAATTAGACCTGAAACAATAAGAAACAGAATTAATCTGCAACCATTTTGATTTTATTAAGCTATATGTAATGTCTTGTCCTTTATCTATAACCTGTTTCTGTAACTAAATAATTTATTTAGGGCTGCAACTAACGATTATTTTAATTGTTGATTAATCTGTCAATCATTTTTCTCGATTAATCGACTTTGTTTGTTCCATAAAATGTAAGAAAATATCAATCAGTGTTTCCCGAAGCCCAAGATGACGTCCTCAAATGTCTTGTTTTGTCCACAACTCAAAGATATTCAGTTTACTGTCATAGAGGAGTAAAGAAACCAGAAAATATTCACATTTAAGAAGCTGTAATCAGAGAATTTTTACCTTTTTATTCTTAAAAAACGACTCAAACCGATTAGTCGATTATCAAAATAGTTGGTTAATGATTTAATAGTTGACAACTAATCAATTAACCGTTGTAGATCGAAATTGATTGTCTTTTTTTGTAGCAAAAATGTCAAAGAATCTCCAGATCCGTGCTTCTCTCTGTTTTTGTTTTTACATATTTAATGTGTTTTATGTGTAACTATATTATCATTAAGTTTTAATTGGGCAAAGCAAGACATTTGAAGACGTTACCTTGGAGTTTAAAAGGTATTTTTCACTATTTTCTGACATTTTATAGACTAAGCGGTTAGCCAAATAAAAGAAGTTTAAATGTATATAAATGTTATGCTCAACTAGGAATGACTCACTTCCATTACAAAAGCAGTTAAGTTGCATTCATCAAATAAAAAGAAGGTCAACGTCTGCATGTTTTTTGCTAAAGTTTTCAATTTCTCAGACATCCGCAGTGACTTTACTTCTTAAACGTGACTAATGCAGCTGCTCTTCTGCACCATGAAGGACAATCAGAGCATGTGATTGTGATTTGTAACACCTGCTTATCTAATCCACAGAGGTCAGATGATTACAGCACTTCCCATAAACATGCACCCCAGGCGATGTTCAGACATTTTCATGGGGAGTTTTTTAGACTGTAGCAACTTTTTCATTGTTCTAATGAACATCATTTAGTAAGAATCACCCTTTTTATTGCGTCCGCACCGAAAGAACTAGGAACGATTTTAGCTCCTATTTCAGGGTCGGTACTTTCCCAGCACAAGAGGAACTGTGATTGACGTAGTTTATTAGTCAAACACATGAGCCAATTCATCACCGCCAACCGCCAAAAAAAGTGTAAACGACAAACAACACAAGCAACAACTCATAATGGAAAAAAAAATGGAAGAAAAAAAAACGTAACAACAGACCGACAGTGAGGCTTTACTGAGCATATATGCAACGGGGGAAATACAACACGATTTTGACTCGTCAAAGCGTTGCTATACCAACAGCCGGCCGGCTTACACCTTTACTGGCAAAAAGTCTGGCGACCACTATGTGTGTTCCGCCATCTAGCGGCGCCACCATTACCGCGGTTGCAAGTCATAGTGACTCTACGGTCTGCTAACCGTGTTAACTGGGGACTTTCAGCCGAAAGGGTCCGCGGTTGTTCGTAGTAACTTAGGTAAATGTTCCGCGTAAATAATAAACACAGATGTATTTAAAAATGATTAAAGAAAAAGTTTGTGATGCCGAGCAAATGTTTACTTTGTCGTCATTAGGTTGCCCTAGTTAGAGCGTTATATATTTGCACAATAACGCCACCGTTGGTTGATTGAGTTAATTTATTCTGTGGGACCACCGCAGCCCCTAGACAACGTCTTCAGTCCACTAACGTTACTTGTTTCACCATTTTAACTAACGTTAGGCAGCTGAGAACTGCTCAGGTTCTTCCTGTACTCCTAGACATCGTTGTCAAAAGTAACGTTACATAGAAAGTAAAGGTATAGGGAGAAAATTGTACACTTCTTAGGGAGTGCTTGGATTCAAACTTGTCTGTATTGTAGGAAGACGCCACCGCAGTAACGGCGACTTGTTTACTTCCGGTACTTCCCCGGATTTGTGTATTGGCGGTGAGAATGCAAACGGGAAAAAAAAAGGCTTTGAAGATATGTAGTCTCCAGAACTGTTCGAAAATGCCTATTGATGAATCCATTAACTTAGAATATTCAGCCATAATGTTGTGTTGTATAATGTTTTGTAAGGCAGCGATATTAGAGGTCCTTGTTGTTGAGAAACAGCAGCTGATTGTGT
The DNA here is from genome assembly GCF_015220745.1 of Sebastes umbrosus. Lineage (NCBI taxonomy): Eukaryota > Metazoa > Chordata > Actinopteri > Perciformes > Sebastidae > Sebastes > Sebastes umbrosus. The sequence goes on from NC_051289.1 coordinate 5,033,307, forward strand.
TTCTAAATGCACCCTGCAGAGTTTAACAGATATGGTTAATGTTAAGAACTGAGCGTTTCCCCAGAGAGCAATTTGGTTTTTAGATAAAAATCTGTTAGTTAATAACAGCTCCAGGCTTTTGACAGCTCGTGATATCTGTAACATCGGTTGCTTTGCTAAATTAACCGTCCAGGCAACAATCAGCGGTTTGTTAACCTGAGTTGACCCTGAAATAACAACTCTCAAAAACACCTTTCAAACTGTCTTTTACTGAACAACTTAATTCAGTGACCTGCTTCACCTTAATAATCTCAGACGTGCTGGTTGTCAGCCATGACGGCACCAGACGGGGTTGCTCGCATACCATCACTTCCTGTCCCCCTTTTAAACCTGCCTGTCCACATCCCCCGCTTCCTACGCACACACACACACACACACACACACACGCACACACACACACGCACGCACACATTCATCGGCATTGCAAAGCTTAATGTCACTGATTCCCATAACTGCAGTCTTGTGACAGACCAGTCTGGTATTACTGCATTACTCACAGCCTCTCTCTGTCTCACACACACACACACACACACACACACATGAACACGCACATCCACTCAAACACCACCAGTGGGACTTCACAGGCCCATTGTCCGGCTCCCTGACAGTGAATGAGAGCTGTGACATTCAGTCAGCACAAATAAAGCCGGGCTACACGGCCAACCACCTGACAACAGACTGACTTCTTCGGCAGCGCTGTCAAAATGTGAACGCTATTCTCTTTCACTTGGCTTGTGGCACTTCTCTACTTCCCCTCATGTTACAAGTGAACTAGATAGTTCCCTCTTCTCATTACCGCAAGCACACTGTTTTACTATGCGTACACTCACACCTACATGTCTATTTTGTACCACCGGCAGACTGGAAGAGAATTGGAAATCTCGCCCCCACTGCCCACAAATACATTGTCGTTTTATCTGCCGGTCATTTCTTAATTAACCAGTAATCGTTCAGTCTATAAAAACATAATAAAATGGAGCAAATTATCCATGACATGTCCCCAGAGCCCAATGCGACGTCTTCAAATGTCTTGTTTTGTCCGATCAATCATCCAAATTTCCAGATTTCTATCAAAGAAGATCAAGAAAAAAACAGCATTCACATTAGAGAGGCTGGAACAACTGATTGTTTTTGGCATTTTTGCTTAAATAATGACTTAAAGGTACAGTGTGTAGGATTTAGTGGCATGTAGTGGTGTGGTTGCAGATTGCAACCAACTGAATACTGCTCCACTCACTCCTCCCTTTCCAAGACTGTGGTAACGTGAGCCACCGAGTGCAAAACCGTGGTAACGCCGTTCACCTCGCTCAGAGGCCATCCTTACCATAATAACACTTCTTTAGGAGCAACGGAAGTCAGACTGCTGATGGCGGAACCACGGTTTTGCACTCTGTGGCTCACGTTTCATAAGCGTGTCTGAGGCTGTCTCTAGAGCCAGTGTTTGGTTTGTCCGTTCTGGGCTACTGTAGAAACATGGCGGAGCAACATGACGGACTCCATGAAGAAGATAAGCTCCGTGTGTAGATATAAAAGGCTCATTCTAAAATAACAAAAACACAACCATTCTTAGTTTCAGGTGATTATATACTAATGAAAACATATTTAACAATATTACAGTCACGGTGAGACAGGTCACATTAAAACGCGAAAGGCTGTCGCTAGAGCCAGTGTTTGGTTTGTCCGTTCTGGGCTACTGTAGAAAATACATGGTAGTGCAACATGGCGGACTCCGTGAAGAAGTCCCACTCCCTATGTCGATATGAAGTAACCTTGCACGGCAACTGGATTCTCGCGATGCACAAGATCACGTGAGAATGGCAGGATCAAATGTAACACGAAATCCAACTCGTCAGGCTCCAAGTAATGTGTTTGTGTCCGGCCTGCCAGGGACCGGACCAATCAGTGTCCTGTGAGGAGATGCTGGCAGCTACGGGTGTGGCTTAGGTGTGTGAGTCCCAGGGAGACCATACATAGCGTGAGACAACACGGAGAGGCGACTGTTTGTTCTAAACAACAATGGCGGCTCCTGAAGAGGTCAGCGTAGATGCTGCATTAGCATCAGTTATATCAGAACTGGAGAGGATTTCCTCATCGAAAGAAGAGCAAAGAACGACACTTCGCCTTCAGTTAGCTTCACTGTCGTTCGACAGATGATTCATCAAATCACCTGCCAAGTATATTTTTTAAAGTGCCTGCCCTTTTCCAAACAGTTTCCAATGACGGCCTCTCAGATGGTTCTGTGGAACAAACCATCATGATATTCCATTTCTGCTAATAGATCCCCCTAAATGCTACACACTGGCCCACCCTTTAAACTATGAATTCTCATTTTACCTCTGATTTGAACAGCAGAGAATTTAGAATAAAATATCTAAATGAATCCAGGATTTTTCATTAACGTTTACATCGCTGCAGTTTTGGGATTCATATAAAATACCCATGTTTACCCCGAGTGTTTACAGCCTTATGTTTTCTGCGTTCTCACTCACTTGTCACTGTGGCTGTAAGGGTGTAGTCACAGTTTTAGCAAAACAGCTTGGTGTACGAAAGACAGAAAAGTAAAGTTGGAGGGGAGAGAAAGAAGAAGTCGTGAGATGTGCTGAATTAACAAGTCGTTTTTTTTTTCTATCCTTATTAGTGTTGCTAGACACTGCCAGCTAAGGATAGACTCTCAATGTACTAACTCTAACCCTTCAAGGAGACAGTACACTTCATCAGAAGTGCTTGTCAAACTTCTGAAACCCTCTCCCCACAGACCTTTCCGACTTCGGAATTGCGGGGGCTGCATTTGACAATTTCTGTATCCAACATTCACACCCACTTCTGGCAGTGGAACCTTAATGTACGGTGAAATCCTGACCACAAACTCAATCTTAACGTAGCTTTATCTCTTTGTCTGATTGAAATATAATCCTCATTTCCACCTTAAACTCTCACACTTTACAAAGAAAAGTGTGAAAAGATGTCTCTCACCTGTGAATGGGGCGAGAGTGTGAAAGCGCACACAAACACCCCGAGCACAACCATACTGCAGTGACACACTGGAAACTGCATGTTTACTCTGCTGCTATTTATGGAGGGCCTCTTGTGGGTTTATGGAGCGTGTAAGAGACTGAGAATGAGGAGATAAAATACATTGTGATTACTCACCCTGACAAAGTTATCCGGGAACAGGCCCCTGCGTCCCCCCAGCTCGCCCTCCCACCATCCGCCATCGTCCCGCCGTATGTTCAGGATGATGTCGCCCACCGTCAGGCTCAACTCATCGTCCTGCTGGGCCTCATAGTCGAACTCCACCACGGCCTCCACTGGGAGGAAAACAAAGAGAGAGTAAGTTAACCGCAATAAAAAGGTCAAGATAGTGCAGAGGTGTCACATTGTTCTATATTTACACAGTGGTTTTCATTGTGATGATTCTGCTGCTTTTATTTATTGATTCAAAACCGAGAGTGAAAGACAAACACACAACAATGGAATTTTGCACTGAAATGCTGGCCTGTAACGCCGCAGAGATAAATTAAACTTTAATTAATTCCTCTTTGGTGCAGCATTGATTCTGATGAGTGTTTCATTTCCTCAAAAAAATGGCCAACTCTCAAATGCACACAAACAAATATAGACCAAAAAACGCCTCGGGGGGGGGGGGGGGGGGGGGGGGGGGGGGGGGGGGGGGGAGGCGGAATTACCTGTGCTCACACATAACTCTCAAACAGGAAAACTGTTTTCACTCACTAATTAAAAGGTGCCATGTGGAGTGAAAGTCATGGTTACATTCAGTGTCTCTCACCGACAATGAGACTATCCTCTCAAGGAGAATGAAAGAATCAGTGGCTTATAGTGTTTATTATTGTAACCGTGATGACAAAGCTCCCGTAACCTTAACAAAGTAGTCATTTAAACCCAAATCACAATGTTTCCTGTGCCTAAACCTAACCAAACCTTAACCATAGTTCAACAGTGATTTGCAATGCTTATGGAGAGAGCATCAGATCAGAAAACTATGTATAGTATTCTAGATGGTATGGATATATTTTGTCGCTCTGTTTGGAGAACTTGTTGCATAAAACCATGCAAACACAATTTTAAAAAAAAATAAAACTCATCATCAATATATCTATGTTTGCTAACTTCAAATCTTCTATTTCCTAGCCTTTGTTGGCACATTGCTGCACTTCTTTGCTTGTTACCTCCACAAACTATCGATCAGTGGACGTGAAACTGAAGGCATGACTGGGTATCTTGTTGGGCGTATCAAGTGCAAATGCATCTGTGAGAGCATAAAAAATACAAGTGCATACGAGCAAAATGCTACACTGTGTTAGTAGTGGTCAAAAACTCCACGAATACCTTTAATTACAGCCACTTATATTTTGCTGTTCTTTCAATCGGTATCCAACCAACTGTCAGTGAAACCGAATACTTCCTGCAGATGACTTGCATTAAAAGGTCATGGTTCATGATTTATTTCATTGTGACGTGTTCCAGTAATACAAGACTGAAATTCTGGCTTCAGAACCACTTTAAACCAGAAATGTGCTCATAGATTTGTTGGAAATCAGTCATTCAGCATGAAAAAAGCATAAAAAAAACGACTAATAGACTAAAGAAATCTTAGTCGACTGAGACCAAAACGACCGATTGGTCGACTAATCGACTAAGAAGGGACAGACCTAAAAATATGCAATAAAATAAACAATATAAATAAACATCTTGACATTTGTTGTGCTAACTATTGATGTATAAGGTACTGATGAAATGTACTAAATGTGAAGGAGTATATGGTATAACTGTATAACTACATGGTTGCTGCACAAAGCTGTAAACAAGGTAGACAGAAATGTAAATGTAGTCTGTCATGTCAAATCTACCAGGACAGAGACGGATTATGCCCTTTATGAGCCGCTGGAAGTTTTTCAGTGTAAAATATCTGTGCAGAAGTGTTGAGTTTCATTAACAGTAGCTTAACACCAATCAATAAAATTACAAAGTAGTTGTTGATAAGAATGAAAACAGTGTTTCTTTGCTTTGGAAATGTAAATTATGCTGAATTTACTTACTGAAATTTGGCAAAAGAAAATATCTCTAAACATCACACAAACTTGTACATTCACACGCACACACAAAAAAAACTTGTGACCACTTGTGCAGCTGCTAATACTTGTAAAAATGTACTGAATGTGTCATATCACATATAGCTTTCTTAACTCTAACCTCTCACACACATACACACACACACACACACACATACTGGCCGCCGAGGCCTGATCCTTGTCTAAACTGTGTGGGCAGCTAAAGGGGGGGCAGGCGGGGGAGTTTCGGGGGTGTGGTAACCATGGGAACAACAGCATAAAAGGGGTAGCTATGACTCAGACACACTGGTGGCTTCCTCCCCAAAAACATCTCTCATTCACTCCCATGCGTATAGTATAACATGCACAAACACACAAGTGTACCAACAGGCGAACACCAAACATGAGGACACTGGTCAGAATCGGCCACAAGACCACACTTCTTGTGAAAGCAGTTGTGTTAAAGGCAAAGGTCAGAGGGCGTCGATGAGAGTTTATTTCACAGTAAAGAAGGAGGATGACTTCCACAAGACATCAATATTAAGCAGACGAAAGCACATGATCGTAGACAAAGTTGTCCTGGTGCACAGATGGGAGGATATGATTCTGGCGTAAGATAACTACAGAGAGATTAGCCGCAGATGAGACAGCGACGTGGCACAAATAGCATTTTCTTTTCTTGCTCTCAGTTGTTTCTGGGGGAAGTGGCACACACCACATAGTGGAAGTGGAAGGTTCTTCAGTAAGGAGAAGTGAATTGATAGCTTGTGGCAGTTGTCTTGTAAACCGCATTACAGTACATCTGAGTGGCAGAACGGGACAACACACTGCAGTCCACCCACCCATTCACGTCAGTCAACGACACGCACACTACCGGAGGAGACGACAGCTTGTGGCTCCGCACATCACTGAGTGCAAAGACGGGTGCAAGTTAAAAGTGACACAAAGTTAACGCCAGATAGGCTCTAGAGTGGAGCTCAGTCTGGTGTGAAGCTGTGCAGAAAGAGTGGATCTGAGCCTTGCAGTAGATATAAGCAAACAGCCTTCATTTTTTATATGATGTACAACAGCATGATGGAAAAGATGCTGACACACAATGCCCCAAGAACATTTTACAGCAAAGTAATAATGTAATACTCTGCAAAGCAATATGACAGTCATGGCAAACTCATTCTTACTAAAAGCCAGTTAAGGTGCATTAATTAATCGATAAATGAGCAAGTATTAGTTTTACATTAAAGCTACTATGAGGAACTTTCATTTTGTCTCGATTTTGGTGGAATGTATATTTAATATTTATATTATGATATTTTTATATTATGATTTATATTATGTATTATATTAATTAATTTATTCACATGTATTATTATTATTATTATTATTGTTTCATTTGAATTTTTTGCTTTTTTTATTATATTATTAAATATAAATATATATATTTATATTTGTTTATTTTTAGACACAGTTAAACTCATGATTCAAAAGAATAACTATGTAGAAATAGCCAACCTTTTTGCGGGTGGTGTCGTTTACTTATGTAGGTCATATAGAGGCATCAGTTCCAAATTGAGACTTTCATAACCAGTTAAAAATCCCTCATAGTAATGTTGATATTCTATATTTGTCTTATTGTCAACTAATCCCAAGACCAAAACCATCAGTGAATTTATCCTATAATCAACTATTGTCTGTGTATCCAAAGCCTGATATATCTTATACCTCCATTCTTGTCCAAAAACTATGTAGAAACCCATCAGTGAGCCACACTGTTGAAGTGGGTGACATGTTCCCTCATTAACATGAACACACACGCCGTAGTTTATTTTGACTCAATCCCATATGCACTGTCCTGCTGCTGTAAATACTCACTCAAGCCCCAGATTCACAGCTGAAATTAGCTCACAACAAATACATTATTTACTCATGTTTGAGTAACATTTGCAAAAATCTGCATTTGCTTCCTCGGCAAAGGGTACATAAGTTGAGCCCATACAATACCATTGCTTGACATGGGATACATAAGCACCGTGTGTAGAGATCCGATCACAATGCGTGCAGAATCAAGATAACAAGAATGTTTATTTAATACCAGAAAAGGCCCATGAGATGAGATAGCATGTCCAGATACAGACTGCATGTTAATATTCAGTGTAAATGGAGTAACAGTGACAAACCAACAGAGAATAGACCCGTAGGCTACAGCTCTAAGAAGCAAATTAGCCTCTTTTAGCTCATTGTTGTGATTTTATGGCCTGCTCATTTACTGTAGCTATATGGATCAGTCTCATTGGCTTTAATATCACTCAAAGTATGTGTTTCCAGCAATAAAGAGCTCAGATAAACTCACTGTATGGTACCTGCAGCACCAGACGATAAAGGGAATGATTAGCTGGTGAAGAAAGTTGAATATTCAGCAGCTAAAATAAGTTTGAAACAGAGCTAAAGGAGGGTGAATATTTGACTTAGACTACATTCATCAGATGGACACAAACAAGGACCCCCTCCCTATGTAGATATAAAGGGCTCATTCTAAGCTAATGAAACCACAATGATTCTTGGTTTCAGGTGATTAAAAATTCTACACAGTGTTCCTTTAAACACTCATGTTGGTGGTAATACATTGCTTATGTGTGAAAAGGGCTAAAAATGACAGACAGGAGGCCTTGAGAGGACAAGAGACCGATTATCCGAAAGTCTGCAGACAAAACAAAACTCCCACTCAAGTGGTCGCATACAGGAACTGAGATGGACCTGCGGCGTCCCCTGAACAGCTGCAGTCAGTTTAGATAAGAGGAAATTACACATACAAACACACTGAACTCTGCGAAGCCATGCTGACATTTCACTGGTTTACAGCAGACCTGTGTTTAGTTGTGGGCCCGTTTCAGTGCTGTCGCTGATGATGTCAAGAGCAGCTGCGTTTTTTCTGTCTGTAAAACATTCGCGCTGGACCGAAGCCCACTGGGAGTCGAAGCCACCCACTCCAACTGTGGATCAGATCACAGACTTCAGCAAATTCTCCCACATTAAAGGGAAAATTCCAACTATTCCCTGCTCAACTCATCAGTATGTTGCAAGTTACTTTGTGACAAAGTGTTTGTAGCCTACTCCCTCAACCTGCATTGAATATTTCTAGTTTCCAGCACTCCCTTTTCCCATCCCCCAGATAGAAACTTGGTGCATTCATCTTTTCAATGTAGGTGGAGAGAGACAGCGACAGCAACAGAAACAGCAAAAACAAGAGAGTGAGAGTTTTTCAGTTCCGGCTGAGAAAAGTGAGTTTTGGTCACATTGCATTGCTTTCTGTTAAGATTAATTACGATAGAGAAACCAAGCTCCTTTTACAACGTCTACATGTATAACCGTTAAGTCTTTGACTTCAACACTGAGGCACTGAAGGTCACAGTTTTGGACAACAATGAGACGTTTTTTCTCCTTGAAAACTGCAGCAACAGCAGAATTACAAAAAGCTATCCACTGTAGGTCTGATATTTTGTCTTCATTTTGTACGTTATCTTTAGGAGCAAGCAAAGAAATAACCAAAACAACAAATTGGGTCCTGCATCGCCCTGTCTGGGTTTATTTCACAACATTATCTGTATATTATCCTGCTTATTACACGGCTACTTACTTAAGAAATCAATGATTTGACACAAGAATGGTCCTCCGGAGTCTGACATCAGAACTGCGTCGGTCTGCTATACATAGCAACGGTCTGCTATACATAGCAAGGGCCTGCTATAGAGAAATAATAGTCCGTAGAATGTCGTGACGGACCAATCTAGTATTCAACAAAGCCGTGTGATAACTTGAATTGCAGGTTAGAAACAATAAATAGCAACTCAGCAACATATACCTCTTGTACAAATGTCATGGATGGATTACCCCACTTGGAGTCCCCATTGACACCCCCACAACCACCACCACCATCCTTCTTCCTTCTATGCATTGCATAACCTTTAAGATTTATAAAGAAATATGCACCCTGTGAATGTGAACATGGAAAACCACTTTTAGACACAGGGTTTTATATTTAGGTTTTGCTAAGGACCGGTTTAAAGGCCCTTGTAATTTTCATTTCAGCTCATACTGTAATTAGTGGCGCATATTACAGCCAATTTTGCAATTAATTAAACAACCACAGTGCACACACAGTGAATCTGGTCTAGGCCCGTGGGGAAATTGCCTGCTTTTCCCAGTTGGTTATCCAGCCTTGACGGTTGTGCATAACTGTGTTTCCCTTGAGACTGATAGTTGTGCATTGTTTGTTTACATGCAGCAGAGGCAGAGGTCCAATAGAAAGTATGCATACAAAGGGAAGGGAATGACTATCTTCAGTACTGGTTAATATTATAGAATATTCACTTGATCGGTCATAAATTAATTAGTGCTGTCAAAGTTAACGCGATAATAACGTGTTAACGCAAATTTGTTTGAACGCCACTAATTTCTTTAACGCATTAATGCATGCGATTTTTTGGAGGTTGTAGCGGGCTCAGTTTTAAAGCTAGAGTGAAGATACTAGTATCATAAGAAACTAGAAAACCGAAGGAATCCATTGTTATACTAGCTTGTCGTGAAGGAGGTTAAATAACGCTCATGGCTATCTTCAAAGGGGTCCCTTGACCTCTGACCTCAAGATATGTGAATGAAAATGGGTTCTATGGGTACCCACGAGTCTCCCCTTTACAGACATGCCCACTATATGATAATCACATGCAGCATATTTGCCCACTCCCATGTTGACAGGAGTATTAAATACTTTGACAAATCTCCCTTTAAGGTACATTTTGAACAGATGTGAATCACAATTAACTATGGACAATCATGCGATTAATCTATTGACAGCCCTAAAATCAATTATAATGTCAAGTTATCCAAAAGAATGTCTTATAGATCTAAAAAAAAAAGTAGCATGAAAAGAAAAAGGAAGTGCCACCTCCAGCCCCTGCATGTCATCTGTGACATAATTAGTCAATTTCTGCACTTAATTGATTGATTACTCGCCCACCAACCCTGCAACTAATTAATTTCCATGCCTTGCTGTGGAAGCAGCAGCAGCAGCAGCAGAGCTGTGGGAAATGATGGCGATGATGATGATGAGGAGGAGGAGGAGGAGGAGGAGGAGGAGGAGGAGGAGGAATGTCACAGTCAGGCCTGTTTCATCCACAGAGAGCTGGAGAGTCAAACACACTGTGCAACACAATGGGCAGCAGACACACGCAGAAAGAGAGTGAATGTAAACGTGTCAACATCTGCAACTCATCAATGTGACCCTGCTTGCTTTTTTTTTTTTTTTTTTTTTTTTGAAATCGCACCCGCACTGCTGCACACACACGCACACACCCACGCGTATAGCTTTCTAATCATGAATGTAAAAAAAAAAGAAAACGCATCGGAAACGTCAGCCCCGTTGCGGTCAGGTCGGCTATATGCATGGAGCGACGTCAGCGGAGGAGAGGTGAGGTAAGAAGGAAGGAAAGAAAGGAAAGGAGGAGAGAGAGAGAGAGAGAGGCTGAACCCTGCGCGCATCTGGATCGAGCGTTCCATTTCTGCATCTGGAGCGAGCGTTCCATTCCATTCCATCCAGATGTGCAGAGGCGCGCTGGAGGCTATTTTAGGACATTCTCTAAATTTGAAGCAACAAAAAAAAGGGTTGCATCTCACCCATTTATGTGTCCCGGTGTGCTGGTGGTGCTCCTGTAGGCTGCTTGGTGAACTGAGAGCTTTCCAGAGTCTCCAGCCTCCTGCTCGCACTACAGATCCGCTACAGCAGCGCTGGAACAGGAGGAGCGTCTGATGAAACCATATTCCTTCCTCTTTTCTCTCTCTCTCTCTCTCTCTCTCTCTCTGTCTCTGACACAGAAAACGGAAAAGCGCTGATGTACAAATCTCTCTCTCTCTCTCTCCCTCTCTCTCTCTCTTTGTTGCCTTCAAGTGCACCGCGTAAATTCCGGCTTCCCCAAGTTGCATCTTCTTCATCACAGCCCCAGACGTGACACCATTTGTTGCACCATGTGTATGGAGTCAATATGTTGGTCATGTTATTTTTCAAAAAGAGTTCACCGAAATGTGTTTCTGAAAACATCTGAGGCGAGAAATAAACCATGCAGTTGCTGAATCTGTCTTTATTTTGGATCGACAACGTTTATTTTAAAAGATTCTCAGGAGTTTCGAGAGGCGACGAGTCGCGTCGGACGCCCGTGATCTGCATAAAGTAGACTGGCCCTTAACTTTATGCAAATAAGGAGCGGGCGTCGTGACGCTCCGTTTCTCGAATAGCGTTAAAGAGATATTATGGTTAGTTGTTGTGTCTTTCTAGCCAAACAGCCACCATGGTGCTAATGTAGCAGCGAGGTGGCTCATGCAAGCATGCTTCGGCCGTGCTCGGCTCGTGATTGGCTCAGGCGGGTGTGAGGGCGGGACCTCGATACCGAGGCTTTGGCTTCACCTTTATAAAAAATAGTTGCAGATTAATTTTCTATCAGTCGACTAGGGCTATTATATAACTGAATAATCATCACACATAACTAATCTATGTATACACATGTACTGTATGTGCAGGTATGCAGGCTAATATACTGAGGTACCTACATGTACATACAGGAAATACCATGAAGATCAATAGTGAGATATCGGATTAAAATAGTGATATTACACAATAATAATACAAACTAAACAAAAATACAAAACGCAGGATGCAAAATAAGTCATAAACACCTTTCTTGGTCAGAAATAATGACAACATATCTTGCCAATAATAATGTTTTCTTTTAGAAAATAGCAAAAGTAGACTTATTACAAGGCTTGTAATTGATTAAATTGATTAAATATAAATATTGTGTGAATTTTATTCTGCTCTCTATTGTTAAAATGGTTGAAATAAACAAGTAAATTCAGTATCCTCTAACTTCTATCACTTTTTTAGGATTGTTCATGTGTTTCATTAAGAATTACAATATTTCCAACAGCCTTTGAAGGTAGCATCCTTCTAAGCTCAAAGCCTCGCACCTGTGTAGCCCAAATCTCGCGATAACTAAGTCTCCACATACTGTAAAGTATACCCCAAGATTGCACTGTGAAGGGATTCTAGCTCATATGGTGAACTCAAATAGACATTTTACTGTATTTTACTGTACAATCATAATAAGGTGGATCTTATTAAAAGATAGTTTTAATTAACAGACACCTTATCAATCATACAATACAGATACACACTCTCACACACACCATGCTACACTCTGCAGTGTTTTTGTCCCCTTTGGCTCTAACTACATGCAGGGGGAGAATGATGTGCTGGCAGCAGCAGAAAGATGACGATGAAATGATGCAGTGATAGCAGAGAGAGAAAGAGATGAGGAATTTAGATTATTCTTCTCAATCAACTGTAGTACAGTGACAGAACAAGCTGCTGTACGGACAATAAAGAAGATCTGATATGATAATGTAAAGCAGAGAGGAAGAGAAATGTCATTCATATGCATGTCAGCAACTCAGATATCTGTGACGCAAGACAGATAATACATTCCTGACCTTGACTTGAATGTGGAAATGATTTTGTGTATATCTATCTAGAGTTCTCACGGTTTAATGTCACTAAAAATAGCTCTTCTGTGGGTGTGAAAGCATGTAAAAGGTCTCAAATTTACCATAATTTCTGAAGTGTTGTGTCCCCACACAGGCTGCTTGTCTATTATTGTTACACCGTTTGGTTACACAGTGAGAGACCTGTCCTGTCACCAAAATGAAAACAAAAAAACAGCCAACAAATCCATTTACCA